>NC_016091.4:26886967-26918483 GCF_000004515.6 Glycine max
TTTCTTTTACTAACGTTGGCCGATACTATTTTTTAACGGTAGAGGATTCTATTTTTTTCGGTGTTGCCGTAAAAATTTCATAGTTTTTCGGCGAGGTATTTTCGTTCGAGCTCAACCGAAGTTGTGGTTCCACCGAGACCGGCATGTTTTCATTTGCCTTGCAAGGAAAACATTAGCCAACTCGGCAAAAAAACATGATTCACCGATACGGATCGAAAAAAATGTTAGCCGACGTCAGCAAGGAAATATGTCCGATCAAGTTTTAAAAAAGAAGCGTCACCGTATGACGCCGATTGAACATTTCCTAATAGACATCATCCAAATATTATTCAGGGATTGAATAGAAAATACAACAGCAGACATCGGCCGTTGTAAAGCCGCGACAGATATTTTTCTGCCGACATTGCGCAATTTCTTTTAAAAACGCTGACCGATACTATTTTTTAACGCTAGAGGATTCTATTTTGTTCGGTGTTGCGGTAAAAATTTCAATGTTTTTCGGCTATGTTTTTTCGTTCGAGCTCAACTGAAGTTGTGGTTCCGCCGAGACCGGCATGTTTTCATTTGCCTTGCAAGGAAAACATTAGCCAACTCGGCAAAAAAACATGATTCACAGATACGGATCGAAAAAAATGTTAGCCGACGTCGGCCAGGAAACATGTCCGATCAAGGGTTTAAAAAACAAGCATCACCGGATGACCACCGATCGAACAGTTCCTACTAGACATCATCCAAATATTATTCAGGGATTGAATAGAAGATACAATAGCCGACATCGGCCGTTGTGAAGCCGCGACTGATATTTTTCTGCCGACATTGCGCAATTTCTTTTCCAAACGCTGGCCGATACTATTTATTAACGGTAGAGGATTCTATTTTGTTTGGTGTTGCCGTAACAATTTCAACGTTTGTCGGCTAGGTTTTTTTGTTTGAGCTCAACCGAAGTTGTGGTTCCGCCAACACCGGCATGTTTTCATTTGCTTGGCAAGGAAAACATTAGCCAACTCGGCAAAAAAACATGATTCACCGATACGGATCGAAAAAAATGTTAGCCGACGTAGGCCAGGAAACATGTCCGATCAAGGTTTAAAAAAGAAGCATCACCGGATGACACCGATCGAATAGTTCCAACTAGACATCATCCAAATATTATTCAGGGATTGAATAGAAGATACAATGGCCGACGTCGGCCATTGTAAAGCCGTGACTGATATTTTTCAGTCGACATTGCGGTATTTTTTTTTACAAACGCTGGCCGATACTATTTTTTAACGGTAGAGGATTCTATTTTGTTCGGTGTTGCCGTAAAAATTTCAACGTTTGTCGGCTAGGTTTTTTCGTTCGAGCTCAACGGAAATTGTGATTCGGCCGACACCGGCATGTATTCATTTGCTTGGCAAGGAAAACATTAGCCAACTCGGCAAAAAAACATGATTCACCGATACGGATCGAAAGAAATGTTAGCCGACGTCGGCCAGGAAACATGTCCGATCAATGTTTAAAAAAGAAGCATCACCGGATGACACCGATCGAACAGTTCCTACTAGACATCATCCAAATATTATTCAGGGATTGAATAGAAGATACAATGGCCGACATCAGCCGTTGTGAAGCCGCGACTGATATTTTTCTGCCGACATTGCGCAATTTCTTTTCCAAACGCTGGCCGATACTATTTTTTAACGGTAGAGGATTCTATTTTTTTCGGTGTTGCCGTAAAAATTTCAACGTTTGTCGGCTAGGTTTTTTCGTTCCAGCCCACCCGAAGTTGTGGTTCTGCCGACACCGGCATGTATTCATTTGCTTGGCAAGGAATACATTAGCCAACTCGGCCAAAAAACATGATTCACCGATACTGATCGAAAAAAATGTTAGCCGACTTCGGCCAGGAAACATGTCCGATCATGTTTTAAAAAAGAAGCATCACCGGATGACACCGATCGAACATTACCTACTAGACATCATCCAAATTTTATTCAGGAATTGAATAGAAGATATAATAGCCGACATCGGCCATTGTAAAGCCGTGACTGATATTTTTCAGTCGAAATTGCGGTATTTTTTTTTACAAACGCTGGCCGATACTATTTTTTAACGGTAGAGGATTCAATTTTGTTCGGTGTTGCCGTAAAAATTTCAACTTTTCTCGGCTAGGTTTTTTCGTTCCAGCTCACCCGAAGTTGTGGTTCCGCCGACACCGGCATGTATTCATTTACTTTGCATGGAAAATATTAACCAACTACGCAAAAAAACATGATTCACCGATACGTATCGAAAAAAATGTTAGCCGACGTCGGCCAGGAAACATGTCCGATCAAGGTTTAAAAAAGAAGCATCACCGGAGGACGCCGATCGAACATTTCCTAATAGACATCATCCAAATATTATTCAGGGATTGAATAGAAAATACAATAGCCAACATCGGCCATTGTAAATCCGCGACTGATATTTTTCTGCCGACATTGCGCAATTTCTTATACAAACGCTGGCCGATACTATTTTTTAACGGTAAAGGATTTTATTTTGTTCAGTGTTGCCGTAAAAATTTCAACGTTTGTCGGCTAGGTTTTTTCGTTTGAGCTCAACCAAAATTGTGATTCGGCCGACACCGGCATGTTTTCATTTGCTTGGCAAGGCCGATACTATTCTTTAGGTACAGGATTCTATTTTGTTCGGTGTTGCCGTAAAAATTTCAACGTTTGTCGGCTAGGTTTTTTCGTTTGAGCTCAACAGAAATTGTAATTCGGACGACACCGGCATGTTTTCATTTGCTTGGAAAGGAAAACATTAGCCAACTCGGCAAAAAAACATGATTCATCGATACGGATCGAAAAAAATGTTAGCCAACGTCGGCCAGGAAACTTGTCCGATAAATGTTTAAAAAAGAAGCGTCAACGGATGACGCCACTCGAACATTTCCTAATAGACATTATCCAAATATTATTAAGGGGTTGGATAGAAAATACAATAACCGAAATCGGCCATTGTAAAGCCGCAACTGATATTTTTCGGCCGACATTGCGCAATTTCTTTTACAAACGCTGGCCGATACTATTTTTTAGCGGTAGAGGATTCTATTTTGTTTGGTGTTGCCGTAAGAATTTCAACGTTTGTCGGCTAGGTTTTTTCGTTTGAGCTCAACGGAAATTGTGATTCGGCCGACACCGGCATGTTTTCATTTGCTTGGCAAGGAAAACATTAGCCAACTCGGCAAAAAAACATGATTCACCGATACGGATCGAAAAAAATGTTAGCCGACGTAGGCCAGGAAACATGTCCGATCAAGGTTTAAAAAAGAAGCATCACCGGATGACACCGATCGAACAGTTCCTACTAGACATCATCCAAATATTATTCAGGGATTGAATAGAAGATACAATGGCCGACGTCGGCCGTTGTAAAGCCGTGACTGATATTTTTCAGTCGACATTGCGGTATTTTTTTTTACAAACGCTGGCCGATACTATTTTTTAACGGTAGAGGATTCTATTTTGTTCGGTGTTGCCGTAAAAATTTCAACGTTTGTCGGCTAGGTTTTTTCGTTCGAGCTCACCCGAAGTTGTGGTTCTGCCGACACCGGCATGTATTCATTTGCTTGGCAAGGAAAACATTAGCCAACTCGGCAAAAACACATGATTCACCGATACGGATCGAAAGAAATGTTAGCCGACGTCGGCCAGGAAACATGTCCGATCAATGTTTAAAAAAGAAGCATCACCGGATGACACCGATCGAACAGTTCTAACTAGACATCATCCAAATATTATTTAGGGATTGAATAGAAGATACAATAGCAGACATCGGTCGTTGTAAAGCCGCGACTGATATTTTTCAGCCGACATTGGGGAATTTTTTTTTACAAACGCTGGCCGATAATATTTTTTAACGGTAGAGGATTCTATTTTTTTCGGTGTTGCCGTAAAAATTTCAACGTTTGTCGGCTAGGTTTTTTCGTTCCAGCTCACCCGAAGTTGTGGTTCTGGCGACACCGGTGATGAGAATCATGAAACTGGCCAAATACAGGCTAAAGGCCCAAGTGGAGAAGGACGAAGACCCAAGTGGAGAAGGATAAAGCCCCCGAGTGGAGAAGGATGAAGGCCCAGAGGCAGAGACACTATCAAGACTATTAATTGTTGCTGAAGGCCCAAGTTAAATAAGTTTTTAGTTATAATTTATTTTTATTGTAATTTTGGCCCAAACTGTTTAGAAGGCCCATGTCTATTTTTATCTTTTCGTTCAGCTACACTATAAGTATTGGTTTTTGTTTTGAATAAGAAAAACTTTTGGCATTTTGATAAAATTTTGTGAGAGTTTCTCTCTGGGTTCCTTGTTGAACCAATTATCAGACTTATCAAGGTAATCCTTGTGGCGTCTACCCAGACTTATCTTCCTTCATTGGAAGTGGCGTCTACCCAGACTTATCTTCCTTAACCGGAAGTGGCGTCTACCCAGACTTATCTTCCTTCACTGGAAGTGGCGTCTACCATGACTTATCTTCCTTCACTGGAAGTGGCGTCATCCAAACCTTCGTAACCTGTATCAAACGATCCGCCCCGTAAGATTCACATCATCTGGTATCAGAGCTTCGGCTCTTGATACAGGTTCTATCTTATCCTATTATTTTTCTTTGTAATTTGTCTTGGTTCGTGTTTTGTCCTTGTTCTGTTATTTGTTTTTCTTGTTTGCGTCTTGTTGCGTTCTTGTTTGTGTCTTTGTTTCGTTCTTGTTCTTGTCACGTTTGTGTTCTTGTTGTTGTTCTTGTTTCTAGTGTCTTTCAGACTTTGTGTCGTAAAAAAAAATTGTTTGGGTTCTGTTTCAAGTAAAAAAAAAGTTGCAGAAATTTTGAAGAAAAAAAAAGAGAAGAAAAGAAGAAAGAGAAAAAAGAGAAAGTGGGTGTTTGATCTTTCAACACGAAATTGAGGCAGTTAGAGGCTTTTTTTTGGCAGAAAATTGTGTACCAAATCCCCTTATCTAGATTCTCCTCTGAATTCTGAGCGTTTTGATATATAGTGGGCCTCAAACGGACAACCGTAGCAAAAGTTATGAGCATTTGAAGTTTACTTGTCATATCTGTTATCTTATCTGTTATCCTATCTGTTATCTTATTTGTTATCATATATGTTATCCAAATTAAATCTAATTTGTTATCCAAATCTGATCTATTATCCAAATCAAATCAAATCAATTTTTTTATCCAAATCAGATTTGTTATCCAAATCTAATCTGTTATCCAAATCAAATCCAATCTGCTATCCAAATCAAGTCCAAGTTGTTATCCCAAATCAAATCTGTTACTCTGATAATTATATTGTCTTTCCTTTTATTTTATATTACCTTGTGTGTCTAATTCGATCCATCCAGGAACTTAAGAGGAAGTGAGTGGTAAAAGGCAAGAGTGAAAACATCACACAAAAGCCTATATTGAGAGCATCAAACACGAGTGAACTACCATTAAAGAGAGAAACACGTGAGTAGAGTGTGGTGAGGTCCTGAATTTTTTTTAATTTACTGCAAAATTCTTTGTTCCTTAATCATGGCAAGAGCTGGTGACAATGGTGGTGTATATCATCAACTGGATGAATCTCAACGCTTATTTCTGGACGCGTGGACTACACAAATGCAACGTTTGTTGAACCGTAACAAAGAAAAGCCCTACAGACGAATAGCCAAATCTTCCTCATTTACTCTTAAACCTCTATCCCCTAGAGAAGTGTGTGATGACCAAATCAGAATGGGAGAAAAGAGAGAACAAGAGAAAGAAAATAGTGAGGCACCACAAAGGAATATGAAAAAGAAGAGTGATACACCCGAGGAAAAGAGTGATACACATGAGAGAAAATTTAATTATTTTGCAGAGGCGAGTGAAGTGAGGAAAGTGTTACCTGCTCATGAACCACTCAATCTACAGTATTGCAAAGACAGAAAAATTTCTACTGATAATTCTAATGAGTTTACTATTTCTATTTCTCCTAGTGTTCAACCATTATTGCAGGAATTTAAAAATGTCTTTCCTAAGGAGATTCCTCATGGACTACCACCTTCAAGAGGAATAGAACATCAAGTTGATCTCCTCCCCGGAGCTTCATTGCCTTACAGGCCAACTTACAAAAGCAATCCCCAAGAGACTCAACGTAAGGATGCACATGCCAAAGTTGAGTATGTGAAAAGATTGTATGACCAAGTGAAGGTGCAAATTGCAAAGAAGAATGAAAGCTATGTCAAGCAAGCCCACAAGAAAAGGAAGGAAGTGGTACTTGAACACGGTGATGATCCTGAACATTTGAGGACAAATGTTTTCCAAGAAGGAGGGAATGATGAGAATCATGAAACTGGCCAAATACAGGCTAAAGGCCCAAGTGGAGAAGGACGAAGGCCCAAGTGGAGAAGGACAAAGCCCCCGAGTGGAGAAGGATAAAGTCCCAAGTGGAGAAGGACGAAGACCCAAGTGGAGAAGGACAAAGCCCCCAAGTGGAGAAGGATGAAGGCCCAAGTGGAGAAGGATGAAGATCCAGAGGCAGAGACACTATCAAGACAATTAATTGTTGCTGAAGGCCCAAACTAATTTGAAGGCCCAAGTTAAATATGTTTTTAGTTATAATTTTTATTTATTGTAATTTTGGCCCAACCTGTTTAGAAGGCCCATGTCTATTTTTATCTTTTTGTTCTGATACACTATAAGTATTGGTTTTTATTTTCAATAAAAAAAAACTTTTGGCATTTGATAAAATTTGGTGAGAGTTTCTCTCTGGGTTCCTTGTTGAACCAATTATCAGACTTATCAAGGTAATCCTTGTGGCGTCTACCCTGACTTATCTTCCTTCACGGGAAGTGGCGTCATCCAAATCTCTGTAACCTGTATCAAACGATCCGCTCCTACTCAGGTTCACATCATCTGGTAGGAAGTGGTACTTGAACACGGTGATGATCCTGAACATTTGAGGACAAATGTTTTCCAAGTAGGAGGGAATGATGAGAATCATGAAACTGGCCAAATACAGGCTAAAGGTCCAAGTGGAGAAAGAGGAAGGCCCAAGTGGAGAAGGACAAAGCCCCCAAGTGGAGAAGGATGAAGGCCCAGAGGCAGAGACACTATCAAGACTATTAATTGTTGCTGAAGGCCCAAGTTAAATAAGTTTTTAGTTATAATTTATTTTTATTGTAATTTTGGCCCAAACTGTTTAGAAGGCCCATGTCTATTTTTATCTTTTCGTTCAGCTACACTATAAGTAATGGTTTTTGTTTTGAATAAGAAAAACTTTTGGCATTTTGATAAAATTTGGTGAGAGTTTCTCTCTGGGTTCCTTGTTGAACCAATTATCAGACTTATCAAGGTAATCCTTGTGGCATCTACCCAGACTTATCTTCCTTCATTGGAAGTGGCGTCTACCCAGACTTATCTTCCTTCACCGGAAGTGGCGTCTACCCTGACTTATCTTCCTTCACCGGAAGTGGTGTATATCCTGACTTATCTTCCTTCACTGGAAGTGGCGTCTACCCGGACTTATCTTCCTTCACCGGAAGTGGCCTCTACCCTGACTTATCTTCCTTCACCGGAAGTGGCGTCATCCAACCTCCGTAGCCTGTATCAAACGATCCGCTCCTACTCAGGTTCACATCAACCGGCATGTATTCATTTGCTTGGCAAGGAATACATTAGCCAACTCGGCCAAAAAACATGATTCACCAATACAGATCGAAAAAAATGTTAGCCGACGTCGGCCAGGAAACATGTCCGATCAAGGTTTAAAAAGGAAGCATCACCGGATGACACCGATCGAACATTTCCTACTAGACATCATCCAAATATTATTCAGGAATTGAATAGAAGATACAATGGCCGACATCGGCCGTTGTGAAGCCGCGACTAATATTTTTCTGCCGACATTGCGCAATTTCTTTTCCAAACGCTGGCCGATACTATTTTTTAACGGTAGAGGATTCTATTTGGTTTGGTGTTGCCGTAAGAATTTCAACGTTTGTCGGCTAGGTTTTTTCGTTTGAGCTCAACCGAAATTGTGATTCGGCCGACACCGGCATGTTTTCATTTGCTTGGCAAGGAAAACATTAGCCAACTCGGCAAAAAAACATGATTCACCGATACTGATCGAAAAAAATGTTAGCCGACGTAGGCCAGGAAACATGTCCGATCAAGGTTTAAAAAAGAAGCATCACCGGATGACACTGATCGAACATTACCTACTAGACATCATCCAAATTTTATTCAGGGATTGAATAAAAGATATAATAGCCGACATCGGCCATTGTAAAGCCGTGACTGATATTTTTCAGTCGACATTGCGGTATTTTTTTTTACAAACGCTGGCCGATACTATTTTTTAACGGTAGAGGATTCTATTTTGTTCGGTGTTGCCGTAAAAATTTCAACTTTTGTCGGCTAGGTTTTTCGTTCCAGCTCACCCGAATTTGTGGTTCCGCCGACACCGGCATGTATTCATTTACTTGGCAAGGAAAATATTAACCAACTCGGCAAAAAAACATGATTCACCGATACGTATCGAAAAAAATGTTAGCCGACGTCGGCCAGGAAACATGTCCGATCAAGCTTTAAAAAAGAAGCATCACCGGAGGACGCCGATCGAACATTTCCTAATAGACATCATCCAAATATTATTCAGGGATTGAATAGAAGATACAATGGCCGACATCGGCCGTTGTGAAGCCGCGACTGATATTTTTCTGCCGACATTGCGCAATTTCTTTTCCAAACGCTGGCAGATACAATTTTTTAATGGTCGAGGATTCTATTTGGTTTGGTGTTGCCGTAAGAATTTCAACGTTTGTCGGCTAGGTTTTTTCGTTTGAGCTCAACCGAAATTGTGATTCGGCCAACACCGGCATGTTTTCATTTGCTTGGCAAGGAAAACATTAGCCAACTCGGCAAAAAAACATGATTCACCGATACTGATCGAAAAAAATGTTAGCCGACGTAGGCCAGGAAACATGTCCGATCAAGGTTTAATAAAGAAGCATCACCGGATGACACCGATCGAACATTACCTAATAGACATCATCCAAATTTTATTCAGGGATTGAATAGAAAATACAATAGCCAACATCGGCCGATGTAAATCCGCGACTGATATTTTTCTGCCGACATTACGCAATTTCTTATACAAACGCTGGCCGATACTATTTTTTAACGGTAAAGGATTTTATTTTGTTCAGTGTTGCCGTAAAAATTTCAACGTTTGTCGGCTAGGTTTTTTCGTTTGAGCTCAACTGAAATTGTGATTCGGCCGACACCGGCATGTTTTCATTTGCTTGGCAAGGCCGATACTATTTTTTAACGGTAGAGGATTCTATTTTGTTCGGTGTTGCCGTAAAAATTTCAATGTTTGTCGGCTAGGTTTTTTCGTTTGAGCTCAACAGAAATTGTAATTCGGCCGACACCGGCATGTTTTCATTTGCTTGGCAAGGAAAACATTAGCCAACTCGGCAAAAAAACATGATTCACCGATACGGATCGAAAGAAATGTTAGCCGACATCGGCCAGGAAACATGTCCGATAAATGTTTAAAAAAGAAGCCTCACCGGATGACACCGATCGAACAGTTCCAACTAGACATCATCCAAATATTATTCAGGGATTGAATAGAAGATACAATAGCCGACATCGGTCGTTGTAAAGCCGCGACTAAAATTTTTCAGCCGACATTGGGGAATTTTTTTTTACAAACGCTGGCCGATAATATTTTTTAACGGTAGAGGATTCTATTTTGTTTGATGTTGCCGTAAGAATTTCAACCTTTGTCAGCTAGGTTTTTTCGTTTGAGCTCAACGGAAATTGTGATTCGGCCGACACCCGCATGTTTTCATTTGCTTGGCAAGGAAAACATTAGCCAACTCTGCAAAAAAACATGATTCACCGATACTGATATAAAAAAATGTTAGCCGACGTTGGCCAGGAAAGATGTCCGATCAAGGTTTAAAAAAGAAGCATCACCAGATGACGCCGATCGAACATTTCCTAATAGACATCATCCAAATAATATTCAGGGATTGAATAGAAGATACAATGGCCGACGTCGGCCGTTGTAAAGCCGTGACTGATATTTTTCAGTCGACATTGCGGTATTTTTTTTTACAAACGCTGGCCGATACTATTTTTTAACGGTAGAGGATTCTATTTTGTTTGGTGTTGCCGTAAAAATTTCAACGTTTGTCGGCTAGGTTTTTTCGTTCCAGCTCACCCGAAGTTGTGGTTCTGCCGACACCGGCATGTATTCATTTGCTTGGCAAGGAAAACATTAGCCAACTCGGCAAAAAAACATGATTCACCGATACGGATCGAAAGAAGTGTTAGCCGACGTCGGCCAGGAAACATGTCCGATAAATGTTTAAAAAAGAAGCCTCACCGGATGACACCGATCGAACAGTTCCAACTAGACATCATCCAAATATTATTCAGGGATTGAATAGAAGATACAATAGCCGACATAGGTCGTTGTAAAGCCGCGACTGAAATTTTTCAGCCGACATTGGGGAATTTTTTTTTACAAACGCTGGCCGATACTATTTTTTAACGGTAGAGGATTCTATTTTGTTCGGTGTTGCCGTAAAAATTTCATCGTTTGTCGGCTAGGTTTTGTCGTTCCAGCTCACCCGAAGTTGTGGTTCTGCCGACACCGGCATGTATTCATTTGCTTGGAGAGGAAAAGATTAGCCAACTCGGCAAAAAAAAATGATTCACGGATACGGATCGAATGAAATGTTTGCCGACGTCGGCCAGGAAACATGTCCGATAAATGTTTAAAAAAGAAGCCTCACCGGATGACACCGATCGAACAGTTCCTACTAGACATCATCCAAATATTATTCTGGGATTGAATAGAAGATACAATGGCCGACATCGGCCGTTGTGAAGCCGCGACTGATATTTTACTGCCGACATTGCGCAATTTCTTTTCCAAACGCTGGCCGATACCATTTATTAACGGTAGAGGATTCTATTTTGTTTGGTGTTGCCGTAAGAATTTCAACGTTTGTCGACTAGGTTTTTTTGTTTGAGCTCAACCGAAATTGTGATTCGGCCGACACCGGCATGTTTTCATTTGCTTGGCAAGGAAAACATTAGCCAACTCGGCAAAAAAACATGATTCACCGATACTGATCGAAAAAAATGTTAGCCGACGTAGGCCAGGAAACATGTCCGATCAAGGTTTAAAAAAGAAGCATCACCGGATGACACCAATCGAACATTACCTACTAGACATCATCCTAATATTATTCAGGGATTGAATAGAGGATACAATGGCCGACTTCGGCCGTTGTAAAGCCGTGACTGATATTTTTCAGTCGACATTGCGGTATTTTTTTTTTACAAACGCTGGCCGATACTATTTTTTAACGGTAGAGGATTCTATTTTGTTCGGTGTTGCCGTAAAAATTTCAACGTTTGTCGGCTAGGTTTATTAGTTCCAGCTCCCCCGAAGTTGTGGTTCTGCCGACACCGGCATGTATTCATTTGCTTGGCAAGGAAAACATTAGCCACCTCGGCAAAAAAACTTGATTCACCGATACGGATCGAAAAAAATGTTAGCCGACATCGGCCAGGAAACATGTCCGATCAAGGTTTAAAAAAGAAGCATCACCGGATGACACCGATCGAACATTTCCTACTAGACATCATCCAAATAATATTCAGGGATTGAATAGAAGATATAATGGCCGACATCAGCCGTTGTGAAGCCGCGACTGATATTTTTCTGCCGACATTGCGCAATTTCTTTTACAAATGATGGCCGATACTATTTCTTGACGGTAGAGGATTTTATTTAGTTCGGTGTTGCCGTAAAAATTTCAACGTTTATCGGCTAGGTTTTTTCGTTCGAGCTCAACCGAAATTGTGATTCGGCCGACACCGGCATGTTTTCATTTGCTTGGCAAGGAAAACATTAGCCAACTCGGCAAAAAAACATGATTCACCGATACTGATCGAAAAAAATGTTAGCCGACGTAGGCCAAGAAACATGTCCGATCAAGGTTTAAAAAAGAAGCATCACCGGATGACACCGATCGAACATTACCTACTAGACATCATCCAAATATTATTCAGAGATTGAGTAGAAGATACAATGGCCGACATCGGTCGTTGTAAAGCCGTGACTGATATTTTTTAGCCGACATTGGGGAATTTTTTTTTACAAACGCTGGCCGTTAATATTTTTTAACGGTAGAGGATTCTAATTTGTTTGGTGTTGCCGTAAAAATTTCAACGTTTGTCGGCTAGGTTTTTTCGTTCGAGCTCACGCGAAGTTGTGCTTCTGCCGACACCGGCATGTATTCATTTGCTTGGCAAGGAAATCATTAGCCAACTCGGCAAAAAAACATGATTCACCGATATGGATCGAAAAAAATGTTAGCCGACGTCCGTCAAGAAACATGTCCGATCAAGGTTTAAAAAAGAAGCATCACCGGATGACACCGATCGAACATTTCCTACTAGACATCATCCAAATAATATTCAGGGATTGAATAGAAGATATAATGGCCGACATCGGCCGTTGTGAATCCGCGACTGATATTTTTCTGCCGACATTGCGCAATTTCTTTTACAAACGTTGGCCGATACTATTTATTGACGGTAGGGGATTCTATTTTGTTCGGTGTTGCAGTAAAAATTTCAACGTTTGTCGGCTAGGTTTTTTCGTTCGAGCTCAACCGAAATTGTGATTCGGCCGACACCGGCGTGTTTTCATTTCCTTGGCAAGGAAAACATTAGCCAACTCGGCAAAAAAACATGATTCACCGATACTGATCGAAAAAAATGTTAGCCGACGTAGGCCAGGAAACATGTCCGATCAAGGTTTAAAAAAGAAGCATCACCGGATGACACCGATCGAACATTACCTACTAGACATCATCCTAATATTATTCAGGGATTGAATAGAGGATACATTGGCCGACATCGGCCGTTGTAAAGCCGTGACTGATATTTTTCAGTTGACATTGCGGTATTTTTTTTTACAAACGCTGGCCGATACTATTTTTTAACTGTAGAGGATTCTATTTTGTTCGGTGTTGCCGTAACAATTTCAACGTTTGTCGGCAAGGTTTTTTCGTTTGAGCTCAACCGAAATTGTGGTTCCGCCGACACCAGCATGTTTTCATTTGCTTGGCAAGGAAAACATTAGCCAACTCGGAAAAAAAACATGATTCATCGATACGGATCGAAAAAAATGTTAGCCGACGTCGGCCAGGAAACATGTCTGATAAATGTTTAAAAAAGAAGCGTCAACGGACGACGCCGATCGAACATTTCCTATAAGACATCATCCAAATATTATTCAAGGATTGAATAGAAAATACAATAGCCGACATCGGCTGTGGTAAAGCCGCGACTGATATTTTTCAGCCGACATTGCGTAATTTCTTTTACAAACGCTGGTCGATACTATTTTTTAACGGTAGAGGATTCTATTTTGTTCGGTGTTGCCGTAAAAATTTCAACGTTTGTCGGCAAGCTTTTTTCGTTTGAGCTCATCCGAAATTGTGATTTGGCCGACACCGGCATGTTTTCATTTGCTTGGCAAGGAAAACATTAGCCAACTCGGCAAAAAAACATGATTCATCGATACGGATCGAAAAAAATGTTAGCCGACGTCGGCCAGGAAACATGTCCGATAAATGTTTAAAAAAGAAGCGTCAACGGATGACGCCGATCGAACATTTCCTATAAGACATCATCCAAATATTATTCAGGGATTGAATAGAAGATACAATAGTCGACATCGGCGGTTGTAAATCCGCGACTGATATTTTTCAGCCGACATTGTGCAATTTCTTTTACAAACGCTGCCCGATACTATTTTTTAACGGTAGAGGATTCTATTTGTTTCGGTGTTGCCGTAAAAATCTCAACGTTTGTCGGCTAGGTTTTTCCGTTAGAGCTCAACCGAAGTTGTGGTTCCGCCGACACCAGCATGTTTTCATTTGCTTGGCAAGGAAAACATTAGCCAACTCGGCAAAAAAACATGATTCACCGATACTGATATAAAAAAATGTTAGCCGACGTTGGCCAGGAAAGATGTCCGATCAAGGTTTAAAAAAGAAGCATCACCAGATGACGCCGATCGAACATTTCCTAATAGACATCATCCAAATATTATTCAGGGATTGAATAGAAAATACAATAGCCGACATCGGTGGTTGTAAATCCGCGACTGATATTTTTCAGCCGACATTGCGCAAATTCTTTTACAAACGCTGGCCGATACTATTTTTTAACGGTAAAGGATTCTATTTTTTTCGGTGTTGCCGTAAAAATTTCAACTTTTGTCGGCTATGTTTTTTCGTTCGACCTCAACCGAAGTTGTGGTTACGCCGACACCGGCATGTATACATTTGCTTGGCAAGGAAAACATTAGCCAACTCGGCAAAAAAACATGATTCACCGATACGAATTGAAAAAAATGTTAGCCGACGTCGGCCAGGAAATATGTCCGATCAAGGTTTAAAAAAGAAGCGTCACCGGATTACGCCGATCGAACATTTCATAATAGACATCATCCAAATATTATTCAGGGATTGAATAGAAAATAGAACTGTCGACATCGGGCGTTGTAAATCCGCGACTGATATTTTTTTGCCGACATTGCGCAATCCCTTTTACAAATGCTGGCCGTTACTATTTTTTAACGGTAGAGGATTCTATTTTGTTCGGTGTTGCCGTAAAAATCTCAACGTTTGTCGGCTAGGTTTTTTCGTTCGAGCTCAACCGAAGTTGTGGTTCCGCCGACACCGGCATGTTTTCATTTGCTTGGCAAGGAAAACATTAGCCAACTCGGCAAAAAAACATGATTCACCGATACTGATATAAAGAATATTAGCCGGCGTCGGCCAGGAGACATGTCCGATCAAGGTTTAAAAAAGAAGCGTCACCGGATGACGCCGATCGAACATTTCATAATTGATATGAACCCTCATGGCACAAGGGCTGACTTAGGATCGTCTAGGATTAAACCTTGATGGAAAATGCGGAAATTGATTAAGGAAATGATGGAAAATAAGGTGGCTAATTTCGTGGGTCTTAATAAGTCGGTTCTTGGCATAAAATGGATGAATGGGATGGTAAAACGTAGGTTAAGTGGTGGCTGGACAGAAATATAGAAATGACAATAACTGAAGCTACAGGGCTCCAAATGAGGTGATTCCAAAACGAGGTGAAAGGTCTCGTTTTGAAATTCAATTTAGGTTCAAGAATCACTTAATTTGAGTGCGTAAAATGGGAGTTATGGCCACGAGATAATTCTGGGCAGAGGTGGATTTTCTGGAATTGTGGTTTGAAAGAACAAGGGTGATGATGAAAGGAAGGAAAGAATCACTCTTTCCAGCGAGGGCAACACACAAAGGTTGTGAAAGTCCTTTGATACAGCCAAGGTGTTCTTGAATCACTCAAGAATTTAAGAGAATCACTCTCACTAAGATAAAAGAGATAAACTCTAATTTTCTGAATAAAACTCAACTTGTGTTTATTGATAAAATGGTTCAGCTTATATAGAAAATTTACAGCAAATTTTAGTAATGACCCACTAACCTAGAATTAAAATAACTTAATGCCATTAACCTAGGGAATTAAAAAAAACTTAATGGCTGAGTGTAACTGAAATTGTGGCAACCAAAAGTCACCCCCAACAGCCAACAAGTCAGCCACCATTTGGTCTCCCAAAAGGTTGATGCCTAGGTTGCCAATTGGGCCCTTATTACAACTTGAACTAAACCTAACTAAAGCCCTTTTAGTTGAATAACCCAAAACATATTTTTGGTCAGCCAACTTTACAAGGATTGGGCCATTATTTAGACAAACTAAACACTCTAAAATTGAGACAAAGTGGTGTCATTTAGTCCTCCTCCATTTGGGCCATGATACAACTCACAACCTTGGACTTTTCTCCTTGAAACTTGGGCTTGTATTCAAATAGTATGGACAGCACTTGTTGAAGAGCTTCCTTGGCTTTCCTTGCTCTAGCCCTTGTCATAGGTCCTCCAAGTCCTTCAAGTGGATCATTGCCGTTGCTCTTGAACATGTCCTCATCAATAATAGACATCATCCAAATATTATTCAGGGATTGAATAGAAAATACAATAGTCGACATCGGCCGTTGTAAATCCGCGACTGATATTTTTTTGCCGACATTGCGCAATCCCTTTTACAAACGCTGGCCGTTACTATTTTTTAACGGTAGAGGATTCTATTTTGTTCGGTGTTGCCATAAAAATCTCAACGTTTGTCGGCTAGGTTTTTTCGTTAGAGCTCAACCAAAGTTGTGGTTACGCTGACACCAGCATGTATACATTTGCTTGGCAAGGAAAACATCAGCCAACTCGGCAAAAAAACATGATTCACCGATACGAATCGAAAAAAATGTTAGCCGACGTCGGCCAGGAAACATGTCCGATCAAGGTTTAAAAAATATGCGTCACCGGATGACGCCGATCGAACATTTCATAATAGACATCATCCAAATATTATTCAGGGATTGAATAGAAAATACAATAGTCGACATCGGCCGTTGTAAATCCGCGACTGATATTTTTTTGCCGACATTGCGCAATCCCTTTTACAAACGCAGGCCGTTACTATTTTTTAACGGTAGAGGATTCTATTTTTTTTGGTGTTGCCGTAAAAATTTCAACGTTTGTCGGCTAGGTTTTTTCGTTCTAGCTCAACCGAAGTTGTGGTTCCGTCGACACCAGCATGTTTTCATTTGCTAGACAAGGAAAACATTAGCCAACTCGGCAAAAAAACATGATTCAGCGATACTGATATAAAGAAATATTAGCCGACGTCGGCCAGGAAACATGTCCGATCAAGGTTTAAAAAAGAAGCATCACCGGATGACGCCGATCGAAGATTTCATAATAGACATCATCCAAATATTATTCAGGGATTGAATAGAAGGTACAATAGCCGACATCGGTGGTTATAAATCCGCGACTGATATTTTTCAGCCGACATTTCGCAATTTCTTTTACAAACGCTGGCCGATACTATTTTTTAACGGTAAAGGATTCTATTTTGTTCGTTGTTGGCGTAAAAATTTCAACGTTTGTCGGCTAGGTTTTTTCGTTCGAGCTCAACCGAAGTTGTGGTTACGCCGACACCGGCATGTATACATTTATTTGGCAAGGAAAACATTAGCCAACTCGGCAAAAAAACATGATTCACCGATACGGATCGAAAAAAATGTTAGCCGACGTCGGCCAGGAAACATGTCCGATCAAGGTTTAAAAAAGAATCATCACCGGATGACACCGATCGAACATTTCCTACTAGACATCATCCAAATATTATTCATGGATGGAATAGAAAATACAACAGTCGACATCGGCCGTTGTAAATCCGCGACTGATATTTTTTTGCCGACATTGCGCAATCCCTTTTACAAACGCTGGCCGTTACTATTTTTTAACGGTAGAGGATTCTATTTTGTTCGGTGTTGCCGTAAAAATCTCAACGTTTGTCGGCTAGGTTTTTCCGTTAGAGCTCAACCGAAGTTGTGGTTCCGCCGACACCAGCATGTTTTCATTTGCTTGGCAAGGAAAACATTAGCCAACTCGGCAAAAAAACATGATTCACCGATACTGATATAAAAAAATGTTAGCCGACGTTGGCCAGGAAAGATGTCCGATCAAGGTTTAAAAAAGAAGCATCACCAGATGACGCCGATCGAACATTTCCTAATAGACATCATCCAAATATTATTCAGGGATTGAATAGAAGATACAATAGCCGACATCGGTGGTTGTAAATCCGCGACTGATATTTTTCAGCCGACATTTCGCAATTTCCTTTACAAACTCTGGCCGATACTATTTTTTAACGGTAAAGGATTCTATTTTTTCCGGTGTTGCCGTAATAGGTTTTTTCGTTCGAGCTCAACCCAAGTTGTAGTTCTGCCGACACCGCCATGTTTAAATTTGCTTGGCAAGGAAAACATTAGCCAAATCGGCAAAAAAAACATGATTCACCGATACGGATAGAAAAAAATGTTAGCCGACGTTGGCAGGAAACATGTCCGATCAAGGTTTAAAAAGGAAGCGTCACCGGATGACGCCGATCGAACATTTCATAATAGACATCATCCAAATATTATTCAGGGATTGAATAGAAAATACAATAGCCAACATCGGCCGTTGTAAATCCGCGACTGATATTTTTTTGCCCGTTGTAAATCCGCGACTGATATTTTTTTGCCGACATTGCGCAATCCCTTTTTGATGTGAATCTTACGGGGCAGAACGTTTGATAAAGGAAGATAAGTCAGGGTAGACGCCACTTCCGGTGAAATAAGATAAGTCAGGGTAGACGCCATTCCCGTGAAAGAAGGTAGACGCCATTCCCGTGAAAGAAGATAAGTCAGGGTAGACGCCACTTCCGGTGAAGGAAGATAAGTCAAGGTAGACGCCACTTCCAGTGAAGGAAGATAAGTCTGGGTAGACGCCACTTCCAGTGAAGGAAGATAAGTCAGGGTAGACGCCACAAGGATTACCTTGATAAGTCTGATAATTGGTTCAACAAGGAACCCAGAGAGAAACTCTCACCCAATTTTATGAAAATGCCAAAAGTTTTTTTTATTGAAAATAAAAACCAATACTTATAGTGTATCTGATCAAAAAGATAAAAATAGACATGGGCCTTCTAAATAGGTTGGGCCAAAACTACAATAAATAAAAGTTATAACTAAAAACATATTTAACTTGGGCCTTCAAATTAGTTTGGGCCTTCAGCAACAATTAATTGTCTTGATAGTGTCTCTGCCTCTGGGCCTTCATCCTTCTCCACTTGAGCCTTCATCCTTCTCCACTTGGGCCTTCATCCTTCTCCACTTAGGCCTTCGTCCTTCTCCACTTAGGCCTTTAGCCTGTATTTGGCCAGTTTCATGATTCTCATCACTTTTACAAACGCTGGTCGTTACTATTTTTTAACGGTAGAGGATGATGTGAACCTGAGCAGGAGCAGATCGTTTGATACAGGCTACGAAGGTTTGGATGACGCCACTTCCGGTGAAGGAAGATAAGTCAGGGTAGATGCCACAAGGATTACCTTGGTAAGTCTGATAATTGGTTCAACAAGGAACCCAGAGAGAAACTCTCACCAAATTTTATCAAATGCCAAAAGTCCCTTTATTGAAAACAAAAACAAATACTTATAGTGTATCTGAACAAAAAGATAAAAAATAGACATGGGCCTTCTAAACAGTTTGGGCCAAAATTACAATAAAAATAAATTATAACTAAAAACTTATTTAACTTGGGCCTTCAAGTTAGTTTGGGCCTTCAGCAACAATTAGTAGTCTTGGTAGTGCCTCTGCCTCTGGGCCTTCATCTTTCTCCACTTGGGCCTTCAATCATCATCAATGGAAGCTATACAAATGACCAGCCTTGTCTCTATGACGTGTTGGGCTTGTTTAAGTCTGCCTCTGGTCATGGGACCTTCAAGTGCTTCATGGTCCTTGGTTATGTCCTCATCACTCCCTCCTTCTTGAAAAGGATTTGTCCTCAAATCCAAGGCTCCTCCATCTGCATCAAAAAGAGATAGATCAGACACATTGAAAGTGGCACTTACATTATACTCACTAGGCAAGTCAATCTTGTAGGCATTGTCGTTGATCTTCTCCAACACTTGGAATGGTCCGTCTCCTCTAGGTTGAAGCTTGGACTTCCTGTGTTTTGGGAACCTCTCCTTCCTCAGGTGTACCCAAACCCAATCACCTGGTTCAAGCACGACTTTCTTTCTGCTTTTGTTGGCTTGCCTTGCATAGCTCGCATTTTTCTTTTCAATTTGGGCCTTCACTTGCTCATGCAACTTCTTCACATACTCAGCTTTAGCCTGCGCATCCTTATGCTTAAACATAGCAATGTTAGGCATAGGCAACAAATCAAGAGGAGTCAAAGGATTAAATCCATACACTATCTCAAATGGTGAACAATTAGTTGTGCTATGGACAGCCCGATTATAAGCAAACTCAACATGAGGCAAACAGGCTTCCCAAGATTTAAGATTTTTCTTTAAAACAGTCCTAAGCAGTGTGCCTAAAGTCCTATTGACTACCTCAGTTTGACCATCCGTTTGTGGGTGACAAGTAGTAGAAAACAACAATTTAGTACCAATCTTACCCCACAAGGTCCTCCAAAAGTGACTAAGGAATTTTGCATCCCTATCACTAACAATGCTCCTCGGTAATCCATGAAGCCGCACTATTTCTTTGAAAAACAAATCAGCCACATGACAAGCGTCATCCACTTTCTTGCAAGGGATGAAGTGTGCCATCTTAGAAAACCTGTCAACAACAACAAACACAGAATCCTTTCCATTCTTGGTTTTGGGCAGCCCCAAAACAAAGTCCATAGATATGTCAGTCCAAGGATATTCAGGAACAGGCAAAGGAGTATACAATCCATGAGGTTTAACCTTAGATTTAGCTTGTTTACACACAATGCAATGACCACAAAACTTATGCACATCACGCCTCATATGAGGCCAAAAGAAATGCTCTTGCAGAATTTCCAAGGTCTTTTGAACCCCAAAGTGTCCCATCAACCCCCCCTCATGTGATTCACTCACAAGCAACTCTCTAATGGAACACTTAGGCACACACAATTTATTTGCTTTAAACAAGAATCCATTATGCCTATAGTAACCATTTTCAGAAAACTTTTCACATGCAGCAAAAATTTCAGCAAAGTCCACATCATGCACATACATGTCTTTCAAAGACTCGAGACCAAACAGTTTAGTTTCAAGCATAGCAAGTAAAGCATGTCTCCTAGACAGTGCATCAGCCACTACATTCCCTTTCCCCTTTTTATGTTTGATGACATATGGAAATTGCTCTAAAAACTCTACCCACTTAGCATGCCTCTTATTAAGCTTTCCTTGGCCTTTTAAGTATTTTAAGGACTCGTGATCACTATGGATGACAAACTCTTTGGGTAATAGGTAATGCTGCCAAGTTTGTAAAGCCCTAACCAAAGCATACAATTCCTTATCATAAGTTGAATAGTTAAGGGCAGCGGCTCCTAACTTTTCACTAAAATAAGCTATCGGATGTCCCTCTTGCAATAAAACAGCTCCAATACCCACATTTGACGCATCACACTCAATTTCAAATGATTTTGCAAAATTAGGCATAGCAAGAATGGGTGCATTAGTTAACCTATGTTTGAGGGCAGCAAAGGCCTCTTCTTGTTTCTTACCCCATTTGAAATCCACATTCTTCTTAACAACTTCAGTTAGAGGAGCAGCCAATGTACTAAAATCCTTAACAAATCTCCTATAGAAACTTGCTAAACCATGAAATCCCCTCACCTCACTCAGGGTCTTAGGTGTTGGCCATTCTTGGATGGCCTTAACCTTTTCCACATCCACCCGTACTCCCTCAGCACTAACAACAAAACCCAGAAACACCACATGATCAGTACAAAAGGAGCACTTTTCTAGGTTGGCATACAATTTTTCTTTCCTAAGCACACTTAAAACAGATTGCAAATGTTGAACATGCAAATCAAGACTAGTGCTATAGATAAGAATATCATCAAAGTACACCACCACAAATTTCCCAATAAATTCCCTTAAAACATGGTTCATCAATCTCATGAAAGTACTAGGTGCATTAGTCAAACCAAATGGCATAACCATCCACTCATACAAAACATATTTTGTTTTAAAGGCAGTTTTCCATTCATCTCCCTCTCTGATTCTAATCTGATTATAACCACTTTTCAAATCAATTTTAGAAAACACACATGCACCATACAGTTCATCAAGAAGATCATCTAACCTGGGGATTGGGTGCCTATACTTGATGGTGATGTTGTTTATGGCTCTACAATCAGAACACATCCTCCATGAGCCGTCCTTCTTGGGTACTAGAATGACAGGTACAGCGCACGGACTCATACTATCTCTCACCCAACCTTTGCTCAGGAGTTCGGATACTTGCCTTTCGATCTCCTTAGTTTCTTGTGGGTTGCTCCTATAAGCTGGCCGATTGGGCAAGGACGCTCCTGGAATGAGATCAATGTGATTCTCAATTCCCCTCAATGGTGGCAAACCATCTGGTACACTTGCTGGAAACACATCATCAAAATCCTGCAGAAGAGACTGAATACTAGAAGGCAATTTAAATTCATCAATTGGGTTAGCATGCAACATCTGACGTTGAGAAAACAATAAATAGAGGGGTTGTCTCGCACAAAGCACCCTCCTCACCTCCCTTTTTGTTGCTAAATAAAGCTGTTTGCCCTCAAGTGTTTCACTCTTTTTGTTTTCTCTCTTTTCCCTCTCAAGTGTTTCACTCTTTTTCTTTCCTCTCTTTTCCTTCTCAAGTGTCTCACTCTTTTTCCTCTCAAGTGTCTCACTCTTTTTCTTTTCTCGCATTTTTATCTGATCCTCACAAACCTCTTGAGGAGATAACGGTTTGAGAACAATCTTCTTGTCAGCTTGCTTGAAAGAGATTTTGTTGGTGAAGCCATCATGCACTGCCTTGCTATCATACTGCCACGGTCTTCCTAACAGCACATGGGTCGCTTCCATTGGGACCACATCACACAGCACCTTGTCATTATATCTCCCAATGGTGAGACACACCTCAACCTGTTGAGTCACTTTTACCTCTTCATCTTCACTAAGCCACTGAAGTTTGTATGGTCTAGGATGGGGCTTAGTTTCCAAATTCAGTTTGGTCACTAATGTGGAACTTGCAACATTGGTACAGCTTCCTCCATCAACAATTAAAGAGCATAGCTTACCATTAATTACACATCTGGTGTGGAAAATATTTTCTCTTTGATTGTCATCCAGTGGCTGCATTTGATTTCCCAACAGCCTTCTCACCATCAACATATCACCCTGCATAGCTTCCTCCTCATACTCTTCTTCTTCCACTTCTTCTTCACTGATTTCAGACTCACTAGTGATTTCTCCATCAGCCTTCATGATCATGGTCCTCCTGGTTGGACATTCAGAAGCAATATGTCCTCTGCCTAAGCACTTGAAACATTTTATGTTTCTAGTTCCAGTATTGGATGAGGAAGTGGAGGTGTTATGTTTGCTTCCACCTACACTGGGCGTTGCTGACTTTCCATGCGGGGATGTGGCTGCAGGTCGGAACGAATTACCTCCCTCCTTCTTGGATCTGTTGGCCCAGTTTTGGTTGTAAGTATTGGGTGAGTTCCTCCTTGTTGCACTTTTTCTTTTAATTTTCTGTTCAACCCGGAGCGCCCTATGTAACAAGTCATCCAACACCACATACTCCTATAATTCAACAACATCTCTGATTTCAGGGTTTAGACCATTCAGGAAACGAGTCATTGTGTCTTCGGAGTCCTCTTCGATGTTGGCCCTCACTAACGCCATTTCCATCTCTTTATAATATTCTTCCACGGTTAAATTCCCTTGGGACAACCCTTGGAGTTTCTGTCGCATGGTTCTGTTATAGCTAGTGGGCACATACCTTTTTCTCATCACCCTTTTCATCTCAGTCCATGTATCTACCTCTCGCCTTTCCTCTCTCAACATTTCTCTTTGGTATTTATGCCACCAAACAAGGGCATAGTCGGAGAATTCAGCTGCTGCTAGCTTGACTTTCTGCGCATCAGTGTAGTCATTGCAGGCAAATATGTGCTCAGTCTTCATTTCCCAGTCCAGGTAGGCATCTGGATCACTTCTACCTTTGAAGGGAGGAACATTGAGCTTTACTCCCTCAACCCAGTTCTGCCTCGGTCCGTCATTACCGCCATTGTTACCTCTATTCCCATCTATATTTCGTCTAGCATTTTGATTGGCTTGGTTCTCCAAAGCTTCTAGTCGTCCATAGACCTCCTCATTGGTACGGTCCAGCAAACGTTGCATCTATGCATTCATCGCATCCAGTAACAGACGTTGAGCGTCGTCCAACTGATGATACTGGTCACCACCACCACCTGCTCCAGCCATAATTCAACAGGGAAAAAAAATGTGTAATAAAAATTATTAAGGTTTCAGGACCTCACAACACTCTACTCACGTGTTTAACTCTTAGATGGTAGTACACTCGTGTTTAATGCTCTCAATAGGCTTTTGTGTAATGTATTCCCTCTTGCCTTTTACCACTCGTGTTTCCTCTTAAGTTCCTGGATGGACCAAATTAGACGCACAAGGTAATATAAAATAAAAGGAAAGACAATATAATGATCACAAACAGATTTGATTTGGGATAACAACTTGGACTTGATTTGGATAATAATATATTAGATTGGATTTGGATAACAGGTGAGCCTTAATTTGGGTAACAGATATGATAACAAATAAGATATTATAGATAGGATAACAGATAAGATATTAGGTAGGATAACAGATAACATATTAGGTAGGATAACAAATAAGATATTAGGTAGGATAACAGATAAGATATTAGATAGGACAAGTAAACTTCAAATGCTCATAACTTTTGCTACAGTTATCCGTTTGAGGCCCACTATATATCAAAACGCTCAGAATTCAGAGGAGAATCTAGATAAGGGGATTTGTTCCACGATTTTCTTTCAAAAAAAACACCTCTAAATGCCTCAATTTCGTATTCAAAGATCAAACACCCACTCTTTTTTTTTCAAAATTTTTGCAACTTTTTTTTTTTTTGCAACCGTTTCCCTTTTTTTTTCTTTCTTTCTCTTTCTTTCTTTTTTTTTTTCGTTTCTTTGTTTTTATAAATTTTTTTGTTTTTTTTTTCAGACGTTCAGCTATTAGAATTCGTTCAATAGGCAATCATCATTAGGCAAATTTGACAATTTAGCAATTCGGCAATTAGGCAATTTTTACCCCAAACAGAATTCGAATAGGCTGAAACAAAAGTTATGAAGAAAAGACAGAATACAATATGATAGGCACAAGAACAAGAAACAAGAACTCAAACAATTTTTTTTTTTGACACAAAGTTTGAAAGACACAAGAAACAAGAACAAGAACGTGACAAGAACAAGAACAAGAACAAGAACGCAAATAACAGAACAAGGACAAAACACGAACCTAGACAAATTACGAAGAAAAAAAAATAGGATAGGATAGGATAGGATAGAACCTGTATCAAGAGCCGAAGCTCTGATACCAGATGATGTGAACCAGAGCAGGAGCGGATCGTTTGATACAGGCTACGAAGGTTTGGATGACGCCACTTCTGGTGAAGGAAGATAAGTCAGGGTAGACGCCACAATGATTACCTTGATAAGTCTGATAATTGGTTCAACAAGGAACCCAGAGAGAAACTCTCACCAAATTTTATCAAATGCCAAAAGTCCCTTTGTTGAAAACAAAAACAAATACTTATAGTGTATCTGAACAAAAAGATAAAAAATAGACATGGGCCTTCTAAACAGTTTAGGCCAAAATTACAATAAAAATAAATTATAACTAAAAACTTATTTAACTTGGGCCTTCAACAACAATTAGTAGTCTTGGTAGTGCCTCTGCCTCTGGGCCTTCATCTTTCTCCACTTGGGCCTTCAATCATCATCAATGGCAGCTATACAAATGACCAGCCTTGTCTCTATGATGTGTTGGGCTTGTTTAAGTCTGCCTCTGGTCATGGGACCTTCAAGTCTGTCTCTATGACCTTCAAGTGCTTCAAGTGCAAGGAAATATGTCCGATCAAGGTTTAAAAAGGAAGCGTCACCGGATGACGCTGATCGAACATTTCCTAAAAGACATCATCCAAATATTATTCAGGGATTGAATAGAAAATACAATAGCCGACATCGGCGGTTGTAAATCCGCGACTAATATTTTTCTGACGACATTGCGCAATTTCTTTTACAAACGCTGTTTGATACTATTTTTTAACGGTAGAGGATTCTATTTTGTTCGGTGTTACCGTAAAAATTTCAAAGTTTTTCGGCAAGGTTTTTTCGTTCGAGCTCAACCGAAGTTGTGCTACCGCCGACACCGGCATGTTTTCATTTGCCTTGCAAGGAAAACATTACCCAACTCGGCAAAAAAACATGATTCACCGATACTGATCGAAAAAAATGTTAGCCGACGTCGACGAGGAAACATGTCCGATCAAGGTTTAAAAAAGAAGCGTCACCGGATGACGCCGATCGAACATTTCCTAATAGACATCATCCAAATATTATTCAGGGATTGAATAGAAAATACAATAGCCGACATCGGCAGTTGTAAATCCGCGACTGATATTTTTCTGCCGACATTGCGCAATTTCTTTTACAAACGTTGTCCGATACTATTTTTTAACGGTAGAGGATTCTATTTTGTTCGGTGTTGCCGTAAAAATCTCAACGTTTGTCGGCTAGGTTTTTTCGTTAGAGCTCAACCGAAGTTGTGGTTCCGCCGACACCAAGATGTTTTCATTTGCTTGGCAAGGAAAACATTAGCCAACTCGGCAAAAAAACATGATTCACCGATACTGATATAAAAAAATGTTAGCCGACGTTGGCCAGGAAATATGTCCGATCAAGGTTTAAAAAAGAAGCATCACCAGATGACGCCGATCGAACATTTCCTAATAGACATCATCCAAATATTATTCAGGGATTGAAAAGAAGATACAATAGCCGACATCGGCGGTTGTAAATCCGCGACTGATATTTTTCAGCCGACATTGTGCAATTTCTTTTACAAACGCTGGCCGATACTATTTTTTAACGGTAGAGGATTCTATTTTGTTCGGTGTTGCCGTAAAAATTTCAACGTTTGTCGGCTAGGTTTTATCGTTCGAGCTCCACCCGAAGTTATGGTTCCGCCGACACCGACATGTTTTCATTTGCTTGGCAAGGAAAACATTAGCCAACTCGCCAAAAAAACATGATTCAACGATACTGATATAAGGAAATATTAGCCGACGTCGGCCAGGAAACATGTCCGATCAAGGTTTAAAAAAGAAGCGTCACAGGATGACGCCGATCGAACATTTCATAATAGACATCATCCAAATATTATTCAGGGATTGAATAGAAAATACAATAGCCGACACCGGCCGTTGTAAATCCGCGACTGATATTTTTTTGCCGACATTGCGCAATCCCTTTTACAAACGCTGGCCGTTTCTATTTTTTAACGGTAGAGGATTCTATTTTGTTCGGTGTTGCCGTAAAAATCTCAACGTTTGTCGGTTAGGTTTTTTCGTTTGAGCTCAACCTAAGTTGTAGTTCTGCCGCCACCGGCATGTTTTCATTTGCTTGGCAAGGAAAACATTAGCCAAATCGGCAAAAAAACATGATTCACCGATACGGATCGAAAAAAATGTTAGCCGACGTTGGCAGGAAACATGTCCAATCAAGGTTTAAAAAGGAAGCGTCACCAGATGACGCCGATCGAATATTTCATAATAGACATCATCCAAATATTATTCAGGGATTGAATAGAAAATACAATAGTTGACATCGGCGGTTGTAAATCCGCGACTGATATTTTTTAGCCGACATTGCGCAATTTGTTTTACAAACGCTGTCTGATACTATTTTTTAACGGTAGAGGATTCTATTTTGTTCGGTGTTGCCGTAAAAATTTCAAAGTTTTTCGGCAAGGTTTTTTCGTTCGAGCTCAACAGAAGTTGTGCTACCGCCGACACCGGCATGTTTTCATTTGTCTTGCAAGGAAAACATTAGCCAACTCCGCAAAAAATCATGATTCACCGATACTGATCGAAAAAAATGTTAGCCAACGTCGACGAGGAAACATGTCCGATCAAGGTTTAAAAAAGAAGCGTCACCGGATGACGCCGATCGAACATTTCCTAATAGACATCATCCAAATATTATTCAGGGATTGAATAGAAAGTATAATAGCCGACATCGGCGGTTGTAAATCCGCGACTGATATTTTTCTGCCGATATTGCGTAATTTCTTTTACAAACGTTGTCCGATACTATTTTTTAACGGTAGAGGATTCTATTTTGTTCGGTGTTGCCGTAAAAATCTCAACGTTTGTCGGCTAGGTTTTTTCGTTAGAGCTCAACAGAAGTTGTGGTTCTGCCGACACCAAGATGTTTTCATTTGCTTGGCAAGGAAAACATTAGCCAACTCGGCAAAAAAACATGATTCACCGATACTGATATAAAAAAATGTTAGCCGACGTTGGCCAAGAAAGATGTCCGATCATGGTTTAAAAAAGAAGCATCACCGGATGACGCCGATCGAACATTTCCTAATAGACATAATCCAAATATTATTCAGGGATTGAATAGAAAATACAATAGCCGACATCGGCGGTTGTAAATCCGTGACTGATATTTTTTAGCTAACATTGCGCAATTTGTTTTACAAACGCTGGCCGATACTCTTTTTTAACAGTAGAGGATTCAATTTTGTTCAGTGTTGCCGTTAAAATTTTTATGTTTGTCGGCTAGGTTTTTTCGTTCGAGCTCAACCAAAATTGTGATTCGGCCGACACCGACATGTTTTCATTAGCCAACTCGGCAAAAAAACATGATTCACCAATACTGATCTAAAAAAATTTTAGCAGACGTTTTCCAGGAAATATGTCGATCAAGGTTTAAAAAAGAAGCATCACCAGATGACGCCGATCGAACATTTCCTAATAGACATCATCCAAATATTATTCAGTGATGGAATAGAAGATACAATAGCTGACATCGGCGGTTGTAAATCCGCGACTGATATTTTTCAGCCGACATTGCGCAATTTGTTTTACAAACGCTAGCCGATACTATTTTTTAACGGTAGAGGATTCTATTTTGTTCGGTGTTGCCATAAAAATTTCAACGTTTGTCGGCTAGGTTTTTTCGTTCGAGCTCAACCGAAGTTGTAGTTTTGCCGACACCGGCATGTTTTCATTTGCTTGGCTAGGAAAACATTAGCCAACTCGACAAAAAAACATGATTCACCGATAGTGATCGAAAAAAATGTTACCCGACTTCGGCCAGGAAATATGTCCGATCAAGGTTTAAAAAAGAAGCATCACCGGATGACGCCACTCGAACATTTCCTAATAGACATCATCCAAATATTAATCAGGGATTGAATAGAAAATACAATAGCCGACATCAGCGGTTTTAAATCCGCGACTGATATTTTTCTGTCGACAATGCGCAATTTCTTTTACAAACGCTGTCCGATACTATTTTTTAACTGCAGAGGATTCGATTTTGTTCGGTGTTGCCGTAAAAATTTCAATCTTTGTCGAAAAGGTTTTTTCGTTCGAGCTCAACCCAAGTTGTAGTTCCTCCGACACCAGCATGTTTTCATTTGCTTGGCAAGGAAAATATTAGCCAACTCGGCAAAAAAACATGATTCACCGACACAGATATAAATAAATGTTAGCCGACCTCGGCCAGGAAACATGTCCGATCAAGGTTTAAAAATGAAGCGTCACCAGATGACGCCGATCGAACATTTCATAATAGACATCATCCAAATATTATGCAGGGATTGAATAGAAAATACAATAGCCGACATCGGCGGTTGTAAATCCGCGACTGATATTTTTCTGCCAACATTGCGCAATTTCTTTTACAAACGTTGTCCGATACTATTTTTTAACGGTAGAGGATTCTATTTTGTACGGTGTTGCCGTAAAAATCTCAACGTTTGTCGGCTAGGTTTTTTCGTTAAAGCTCAACCGATGTTGTGGTTCTGCCGACACCAACATGTTTTCATTTGCTTGGCAAAGAAAACATTAGCCAACTCGGCAAAAACACATGATTCACCGATACTGATATAAAAAAATTTTAGCCGACGTTGGCCAGGAAATATGTCTGATCAAGGTTTAAAAAAGAAGCATCACCCGTAAAAATCTCAACGTTTGTCGGCTAGGTTTTTTCGTTCGAGCTCAACCGAAATTGTGATTCGGCCGACACCGGCATGTTTTCATTTGCTTGGCAAGGAAAACATTAGCCAACTCGGCAAAAAAACATGATTCACCGATACTGATCGAAAAAAATGTTACCCGACTTCGGCCAGGAAATATGTCCGATCAAGGTTTAAAAAAGAAGCGTCACCAGATGACGCCACTCGAACATTTCCTAATAGACATCATCCAAATATTATTCAGGGATTGAATAGAAAATACAATAGCCGACATCGGCGGTTGTAAATCCGCGACTGATATTTTCTAGCCAACATTGCGCAAGTTGTTTTACAAACGCTGGCCGATACTCTTTTTTAACAGTAGAGGATTCAATTTTATTCGGTGTTGCCGTTAAAATTTTTATGTTTGTCGGCTAGGTTTTTTCGTTCGAGCTCAACCAAAATTGTGATTCGGCCGACATCGACATGTTTTCATTAGCCAACTCGGCAAAAAAACATGATTCACCAATACTGATCTAAAAAAATTTTAGCCGACGTTTTCCAGGAAATATGTCGATCAAGGTTTAAAAAAGAAGCATCACCAGATGACGCCGATCGAACATTTCCTAATAGACATCATCCAAATATTATTCAGGGATGGAATAGAAGATACAATAGCCGACATCGGCGGTTGTAAATCCGCGACTGATATTTTTCAGCCGACATTGCGCAATTTGTTTTACAAACGCTGGCCGATACTATTTTTTAACGGTAGAGGATTCTATTTTGTTCGGTGTTGCCGTTAAAATTTTTATGTTTGTCGGCTAGGTTTTTTCGTTCGAGCTCAACCGAAATTGTGATTCGGCCGACACTGGCATGTTTTCATTTGCTTGGCTAAGAAAACATTAGCCAACTCGGCAAAAAAACATGATTCACCAATACTGATCTAAAAAAATGTTAGCCGACGTTTTCCAGGAAATATGTCGATTTTTAAAAAATAAGCATCACCAGATGACGCCGATCAAACATTTCCTAATAGACATCATCCAAATATTATTCAGGGATGGAATAGAAGATACAATAGCCGACATCGGCGGTTGTAAATCCGCGACTGATATTTTTCAGCCGACATTGTGCTATTTCTTTTACAAACGCTGGCCGATACTATTTTTTAACGGTAGAGGATTCTATTTTGTTCGGTGTTGCCATAAAAATTTCAACGTTTGTCGGCTAGGTTTTTTCGTTCGAGCTAAACCCAAGTTGTAGTTCTGCCGACACCGGCATGTTTTCATTTGCTTGGCAAGGAAAACATTAGAAAACTCAGCAAAAAAACATGATTCACCGATACTGATCATAAAAAATGTTAGCCAACGTCGGATAGGAAACATTTCCGATCATGGTTTAAAAAAGAAGCATCACAGGATGACGCCGATCTAACATTTCCTAATTGACATCATCCAAATATTATTCAGGGATTGAATAGAAAATACAATATGATATGAACCCTCATGGCACAAGGGCTGACTTAGGATCGTCTAGGATTAAACCTTGATGGAAAATGCGGAAATTGATTAAGGAAAGGATGGAAAATAAGGTGGATAATTTCGTGGTTCTTAAAAGGTGGTTTCTGGCATAAAATGGATGAATGGGATGGTAAAACGTAGTTAAGTGGTGGCTGGACAGAAATATAGAAATGGCAATAACGGAAGCTACAGGGCTCCAAATGAGGTGATTCCCAAACGAGGTGAAAGGTCT
>NC_016091.4:26918586-26920970 GCF_000004515.6 Glycine max
TCACAAGAGAACGAGGCGCCTGACGCTGCCTAGTCGTTAAAGAATCACTCTTTCCAGCGAGGGCAACACACAAAGGTTGTGAAAGTCCTTTGATACAGCCAGGGTGTTCTTGAATCACTCAAGAATTTAGGAGAATCACTCTCACTAAGATAAAAGAGATAAACTCTAATTTTCTGAATAAAACTCAACTTGTGTTTATTGATAAAATGGTTCAGCTTATATAGAAGCTTTACAGCAGATTTTAGTAATGACCCACTAACCTAGAATTAAAATAACTTAATGCCATTAACCTAGGGAATTAAAAAAACTTAATGGCTGAGTGTAACTGAAATTGTGGCAACCAAAAGTCACCCCCAACAGCCAACAAGTCAGCCACCATTTGGTCTCCCAAAAGGCTGATGCCTAGGTTGCCAATTGGGCCCTTATTACAACTTGAACTAAACCTAACTAAAGCCCTTTTAGTTGATTAACCCAAAACATATTTTTGGTCAGCCAACTTTACAAGGATTGGGCCATTATTTAGACAAACTAAACACTCTAAAATTGAAACAAAGTGGTGTCATTTTGGTACGAAAATTGACCAAGAGGAGTTGAAAATCAACACAAGTGACATTCAAAGGGAAGTTAATGGCGTGGGGGCTGTTTGGAATCCTCATCAAGGGCTGAGTTTAATTACTTGGCTATTTTAAGCATTTTCATCAGTTAAGACAAATAAAACTCAGCCATTCAAAACCTTTCCAAGATGGTTACAAAAGAAGCATAAATGGGACATTCAAGGCCTTAAATAGGCGTGTGGCTAATTATGGAAAAGGAATATCATGAGCTGATTGCATTAAGTCATTAATTGCATTTTATTACTAGTTTTATTGTGTTTAATTAGGCCTTACTGTTTTTCGGCCATATATGGATGTAATTTGATCATTTGCAGATTATTGAATAAACAAGAACAATTCAGTCCAATTAGAAATTGTGTTTACATTTTCGCCCGATTATTTGCAAGCATCGTCTTGAAAATAGTCCGATTAGCTCAATTGGTGTTGAGTGCTAATCTCGTATTAAGCTATTGGTGTAGTTTAATATTGCTTATTTTTCCTTGCTGATTTTTCGTAAAAACCCAAACACACAAATACCAAAAATACTTAAAAGAATTCGACTAATAAGGGTGGTACCTAGTACCTTCGTTATTGGTTGTTTGCTTCCGTTACCACACTCTGATTTCGTATCACATTTAGTCCTCCTCCATTTGGGCCATGATACAACTCACAACCTTGGACTTTTCTCCTTGAAACTTGGGCTTGTATTCAAACAGTATGGACAGCACTTGTTGAAGAGCTTCCTTGGCTTTCCTTGCTCTAGCCCTTGTCATAGGTCCTCCAAGTCCTTCAAGTGGATCCTTGCCCTTGCTCTTGGTCATGTCCTCATCACAATAGCCGACATTGGCGGTTGTAAATCCGCGACTGATATTTTTCAGCCGACATTGCGCAATTTGTTTTACAAACGCTGGCCGATACTATTTTTTAACAGTAGAGGAATCTATTTTGTTCGGTGTTGCCGTTAAAATTTTTATGTTTGTCGGCTAGGTTTTTTCGATCGAGCTCAACCGAAATTGTGATTCGGCCGACACCGGCATATTTTCATTTGCTTCGCTAGGAAAACATTAGCCAACTCGGCAAAAAAACATGATTCACCCATACTGATCGAAAAAAATGTTACCCGACTTCGGCCAGGAAATATGTCCGATCAAAGTATAAAAAAGAAGCGTCATCGGATGACGCCGATCGAACATTTCCTAAAAGACATCATCCAAATATTATTCAGGGATTGAATAGAAAATACAATAGCCGACATCGGCGGTTGTAAATCCGCGACTGATATTTTTCTGACGAAATTGCGCAATTTGTTTTACAAACGCTGGCCGATACTCTTTTTTAACAGTAGAGGATTCAATTTTATTCGGTGTTGCCGTTAAAATTTTTATGTTTGTCGGCTAGGTTTTTTCGTTCGAGCTCAACCAAAATTGTGATTCGGCCGACATCGACAGGTTTTCTTTAGCCAACTCGGCAAAAAAACATGATTCACCAATACTGATCTAAAAAAATTTTAGCCGACGTTTTCCAGGAAATATGTCGATCAAGGTTTAAAAAAGAAGCATCACCAGATGACGCCGATCGAACATTTCCTAATAGACATCATCCAAATATTATTCAGGGATGGAATAGAAGATACAATAGCCGACATCGGCGGTTGTAAATCCGCGACTGATATTTTTCAGCCGACATTGCGCAATTTGTTTTACAAACGCTGGCCGATACTATTTTTTAACGGTAGAGGATTCTATTTTGTTCGGTGTTGCCGTTAAAATTTTTATGTTTTGTCGGCTAGGT
>NC_016091.4:26921099-26923197 GCF_000004515.6 Glycine max
CCCGACTTCGGCCAGGAAATATGTCCGATCAAAGTATAAAAAAGAAGCGTCATCGGATGACGCCGATCGAACATTTCCTAAAAGACATCATCCAAATATTATTCAGGGATTGAATAGAAAATACAATAGCCGACATCGGCGGTTGTAAATCCGCGACTGATATTTTTCTGACGAAATTGCGCAATTTCTTTTACAAACGCTGTCCGATACTATTTTTTAACGGTAGAGAATTCTATTTTGTTCGGTGTTGCCGTAAAAATTTCAAAGTTTTTCGGCAAGGTTTTTTCATTCGGGCTCAACCGAAGTTGTGCTACCGCCAACACCGGCATGTTTTCATTTGCCTTGAAAGGAAAACATTAGCCAACTCGGCAAAAAAACATGATTCACCGATACTGATCGAAAAAAATGTTAGCCGACGTCGACGAGGAAACATGTCCGATCAAGGTTTAAAAAAGAAGCGTCACTGGATGACGCCGATCGAACATTTCCTAATAGACATCATCCAAATATTAATCAGGGATTGAATAGAAAATACAATAGCCGACATCAGTGGTTGTAAATCCGCGACTGATATTTTTCTGCCGACATTGCGCAATTTCTTTTACAAACGCTGTCCGATACTATTTTTTAACTGTAGAGGACTCGATTTGGTTCGGTGTTGCCGTAAAAATTTCAATCTTTGTCGACAAGGTTTTTTCGTTCCAGCTCAATCGAAATTGTGATTCGGCCGACACCGGCATGTTTTCATTTGCTTGGCAAGGAAAACATTAGCCAACTCGGCAAAAAAACATGATTCACCGATACTGATCGAAAAAAATGTTAGCCGACGTCGACGAGGAAACATGTCCGATCAAGGTTTAAAAAAGAAGCGTCACTGGATGACGCCGATCAAACATTTCCTAATAGACATCATCCAAATATTATTCAGGGATTGAATAGAAAATACAATAGCCGACATCGGCAGTTGTAAATCCGCGACTGATATTTTTCAGCCGACATTGCGCAATTTCTTTTACAAACGCTGGCCGATACTATTTTTTAACGGTAAAGGATACTATTTTGTTCGGTGTTGCCGTAAAAATTTCAACGTTTGTCGGCTAGGTTTTTTCGTTCGAGCTCAACCGAAGTTGTGATTACGCCGACACCGGCATGTATACATTTGCTTGGCAAGGAAAACATTAGCCAACTCGGCAAAAAAACATGATTCACCGTTACGGATCGAAAAAAATGTTAGCCGACGTCGGCCAGGAAACATGTCCGATCAAGGTTTAATAAAGAAGCATGACCGGATGACGCCAATCAAACATTTCTTAATAGACATCATCCAAATATTATTCAGGGATTGAATAGAAGATACAGTAGCCGACATCGGTTGTTGTAAATCCGTGACTGATATTTTTCAGCCGACATTGTGCAATTTCGTTTACAAACGCTGGCCGATACTATTTTTTAACGGTAAAGGATTCTATTTTGTTCGGTGTTGCCGTAAAAATTTCAACGTTTGTCGGCTAGGTTTTTTCGTTCGAGCTCAACCGAAGTTGTGGTTACGCCGACACCGGCATGTATACATTTGCTTGGCAAGGAAAACATTAGCCAACTCGGCAAAAAAACATGATTCACCGATACTTATCGAAAAAAATGTTAGCCGACGTTGGCCAGGAAATATGTCCGATCAAGGTTTAAAAAAGAAGCATCACCAGATGACGCCGATCGAACATTTCCTAATAGACATCATCCAAATATTATTCAAGGATTGAAAAGAAGATACAATAGCCGACATCGGCGGTTGTAAATCCGCGACTGATATTTTTCAGCCGACATTGTGCAATTTCTTTTACAAACGCTGGCCGATACTATTTTTTAATGGTAGAGGATTCGATTTTGTTCGGTGTTGCCGTAAAAATTTCAACGTTTATCGTCTAGGTTTTTTCGTTCGAGCTCAACCGAAGTAGTAGTTCTGCCGACACCGGCATGTATTCATTTGCTTGGCAAGAAAAACATTAGCCAACTCGGCATAAAAGCATGATTCACCAATACGGATTGAAAAAAATGTTAGCCGACGTCGGCCAGGAAACATGTCCGATCAAGGTTTAAAAAA
>NC_016091.4:26923297-26982488 GCF_000004515.6 Glycine max
TTCCTAATAGACATCATCCACATATTATTCAGGGATTGAATTGAAGATACAACAGCCGACATTGGCCGTTGAAAAGTCGCGACTGATATTTTTCAGCCGACATTGCGCAATTTCGTTTACAAACGCTGGCCGATACTATTTTTTAACGGTAAAGGATTCTATTTTGTTCGGTGTTACCGTAAAAATTTCAACGTTTGTCGACTAGGTTTTTTCGTTCGAGCTCAACCGAAGTTGTGGTTACGCCGACACCGGCATGTATGCATTTGCTTGGCAAGGAAAACATTAGTCAACTCGGCAAAAAAACATGATTCACCGATACTTATCGAAAAAAATGTTACCCGACTTCGGCCAGGAAATATGTTCGATCAAGGTTTAAAAAAGAAGCGTCACCGGATGACGCCAATCGAACATTTCCTAATAGACATCATCCAAATATTAATCAGGGATTGAATAGAAAATACAATAGCCGACATCAGTGGTTGTAAATCCGCGACTGATATTTTTCTGCCGACATTGCGCAATTTCTTTTACAAACGCTGTCCGATACTATTTTTTAACTGTAGAGGACTCGATTTGGTTCGGTGTTGCCGTAAAAATTTCAATCTTTGTCGACAAGGTTTTTTCGTTCTAGCTCAACCAAAATTGTGATTCGGCCGACACCGGCATGTTTTCATATGCTTGGCAAGGAAAACATTAGCCAACTCGGCAAAAAAACATCATTCACCGATACTGATATAAAAAAATGTAAGCCGACCTCGGCCAGGAAACATGTCCGATCAAGGTTAAAAAAAGAAGCATCACCGGATGACGCCAATCGAACATTTCCTAGACATCATCCAAATATAATTCAGGGATTGAATAGAAAATACAATAGCCGACATCGGTGGTTGTAAATCCGCGACTGATATTTTTCAGCCGACATTGCGCAATTTCGTTTACAAACGCTGGCCGATACTATTTTTTAATTGTAAAGGATTCTATTTTGTTCGGTGTTGCCGTAAAAATCTCAACGTTTGTCGGCTAGGTTTTTTCGTTCGAGCTCAACCGAAGTTGTGGTTAGGCCGACATCGGCATGTATACATTTGCTTGGCAAGGAAATCATTAGCCAACTCGGCAAAAAAAACATCATTCACCGATACGGATCGAAAAAAATGTTAGCCGACGTCGGCCAGGAAACATGTCCGATCAAGGTTTAATAAAGAAGCATGACCGGATGACGCCGATCGAACATTTCCTAATAGACATCATCCAAATATTATTCAGGGATTGAATAGAAGGTACAGTAGCCGACATCGGTTGTTGTAAATCCGCGACTGATATTTTTCAGCCGATATTGCGCAATTTCTTTTACAAACGCTGGCCAATACTATTTTTTAAAGGTAAAGGATTCTATTTTGTTCGGTGTTGCCGTAAAAATCTCAACGTTTGTCGGCTAGGTTTTTTCTTTCGAGCTCAACCGAAATTGTGATTCGGCCGACACTCGCATGTTTTCATTTGCTTGTCAAGGAAAACATTAGCCAACTCGGCAAAAAAACTTGATTCACGGATACTGATCGAAAAAAATGTTAGCCGACGTAGGCCAGGAAACATGTCTGATCAAGGTTTAAAAAAGAAGCATAACCGGATGACACGGATCGAACATTTCCTACTAGACATCATTCAAATATTATTCAGGGATTGAATAGAAGATACAATAGCCGACATCGGCCGTTGTAAAGCCGCGACTGATATTTTTCAGCCGACATTGCCGAATTTTTTTTTACAAACGCTGGCCGATAATATTTTTTAATGGTAGAGGATTCTATTTTGTTCAGTGTTGCCGTAAAAATTTCAACGTTTGTCGGCTAGGTTTTTTCGTTCCAGCTCACCCGAAGTTGTGGTTCTGCCGACACCGGCATGTATTCATTTGCTTGGCAAGGAAAACATTAGCCAACTCGGCATAAAAGCATGATTCACCAATACGGATCGAAAAAAATGTTAGCCGACGTCGGCCAGGAAACATGTCCGATCAAGGTTTAAAAAAGAAGCATCACCGGATGACGCCGATCGAACATTTCCTAATAGACATCATCCAAATATTATTCAGGGATTGAATTGAAGATACAACAGCCGACATTGGCCGTTGTAAAGTCGCGACTGATATGTTTCAGCCGACATTGCGCAATTTCTTTTACAAACGTTGGCTGATACTATTTTTTAACAGTAGAGGATTCTATTTTGTTCGGTGTTGCAATAAAAATGTCAACGTTTGTAGGCTAGGTTTTTTCGTTTGAGCTCTACCCAAATTGTGATTCGGCCGAGACCGGCATGTTTTCATTTGCATGGCAAGGAAAACATTAGCCTACTCGGCAAAAAAACATGATTCACCGATACGGATCGAAAAAAATGTTAGCCGACGTCGGCCAGGTAACATGTCCGTTGAAGGTTTAGGAAAGAAGCATCACCGGATGACGCCGATTGAACATTTCCTACTAGACATCATCCAAATATTATTCAGGGATTGAATTGAATATACAGTAGCCGACATTGGTTGCTGTAAATCCGCGACTGATATTTTTCAGCCGACATTGCGCAATTTCTTTTACAAACGCTGGCCAATACTATTTTTTAACGGTAGAGGATTCTATTTTGTTCGTTGTTGCCATAAAAATGTCAACGTTTGTCGGCTAGGTTTTTTCGTTCGAGCTCAACCCAAGTTGTAGTTCCGCCGACACCGGCATGTTTTCATTTGCTTGGCAAGGAAAACATTAGCTAAATCGGCAAAAAAACATGATTCACCGATACGGATCGAAAAAAATGTTAGCCGACGTCGGCCCGGTAACATGTCCGTTGAAGGTTTAGGAAAGAAGCATCACCGGATGACGCCGATTGAACATTTCCTACTAGACATCATCCAAATATTATTCAGGGATTGAATTGAATATACAATAGCCGACATCGACCGTTGTAAAGCCGCGACTGATATTTTTCTTGATGTGAACCTGAGTAGGAGCGGATCGCTTGATACAGGCTGTAGAATTTTTGGATGACGCCACTTCCGGTGAAGGAAGATAAGTCAGGGTAGACGCCACAAGGATTACCTTGATAAGTCTGATAATTGGTTCAACAAGGAACCCAGAGAGAAACTCTCACCAAATTTTATGAAAATGCCAAAAGTCCCTTTTATTGAAAACAAAAACAAATACTTATAGTGTATCTGAACAAAAAGATAAAAATAGACATGGGCCTTCTAAACAGTTTGGGCCAAAATTACAATAAAAAAATTATAACTTAAAACTTATTTAACTTGGGCCTTCAAATTAGTTTGGGCCTTCAGCAACAATTAATAGTCTTGATAGTGTCTCTGCCTCTGGGCCTTCATCCTTCTCCACTTGGGCCTTCATCCTTCTCCACTCGGGGGCTTTGTCCTTCTCCACTTGGGCCTTTAGACTGTATTTGGCCTGTTTCATGATTCTCATCATTCCCTCCTTCTTGGAAAACATTTGTCCTCAAATGTCCAGGATCATCACCGGGTTCAAGTACCACTTCCTTCCTTTTCTTGTTGGCTTGCTTAGTATAACTTTCATTCTTCTTTGCAATTTGCACCTTCACTTGGTCATACAATCTTTTCACATACTCAACTTTGACCTGTGCATCCTTATGCTGAGTCTCTTGGGGCTTGCTGTTGTAAGTTGGCTTGTTAGGCAATGAAGCTTCTAGAAGGAGATCAACTTGATGTTCTATGCTTCTTGAAGGTGGCAGTCCATGAGGAATCTCCTTGGAAAAGACATCTTTAAATTCCTGCAATAAGGATTGAACACTAGGAGAAACATAAATAGTTAACTGATTAGAATTATCACTCTCTCTCTTTTGTGTATCACTCTTCTTTTTCATATTCCTTTGTGGAGCCTCACTATTTTCTTTCTCTTGTTCTCTCTTTTCTCTCATTCTGATTTGGTCATCACACACTTCTCTAGGGGATAGAGGTTTAAGAGTAAACGAGGAAGATTTGACTATTCGTCTGTAGGGCTCTTCTTTGTTACGGTGCAACAAACGTTGCATTTGTATAGTCTACGCGTCCAGAAATAAGCGCTGAGATTCGTCCAGTTGATGATATACACCACCATTGTCACCAGCTCTTGCCATGATTAAGGAACAAAGAATTTTTCAGTAAATTAAAAAAAAATAAAAATTCAGGACCTCACCACACTCTACTCACGTGTTTTCTCTCTTTGATGGTAGTTCACTAGTGTTTGATGCTCTCAATATAGGCTTTTGTGTGATGTTTTCACTCTTTCCTTTTACCACTCACTCCCTCTTAAGTTCCTGGATGAATCAAATTAGACACACAAGGTATATAACAGGAAAGACAGTTTAATTATCACAGACTGTGTAGCAGATTTAATTTGGATAACAAATCAGATTTGACTTTGGTTTACAGATTAGACTTGATTTGGATTTAAATTTGATTTGGATAGCAGATTGGATTGGATTTGGATAACAGATTAGACTTGATTTGATTTGGATAACAAATTTTGATTTGATTTGGATAACAAATCAGATTTGGATAAAAAATTAGATTTAATTTGGATAACAGATATGATAACAAATAAGATAATAGATAGGATAGCAGATAAGATAACATATATGACAAGTAAACTTTAAATGCTCATAACTTTTGCTACGATTGTCTGTTTGAGGCCCACTATATATCAAAACTGATATGAACCCTCATGGCACAAGGGCTGACTTAGGATCGTCTAGGATTAAACCTTGATGGGAAATGCGGAAATTGATTAAGGAAAGGATGGAAAATAAGGTGGATAATTTCGTGGGTCTTAATAAGGTGGTTTCTGGCATAAAATGGATGAATGGGATGGTAAAACGTAGGTTAAGTGGTGGCTGGACAGAAATATAGAAATGGCAATAACGGAAGCTACAGGGCTCCAAATGAGGTGATTCCAAAACGAGGTGAAAGGTCTCGTTTTGAAATTCAATTTAGGCTCAAGAATCACTTAATTTGAGTGTGTAAAATGGGAGTTATGGTCACGAGATAATTTTGGACAGAGGTGGATTTTCTGGAATTGTGGTTTGAAAGAACAAGGGTGGAGATGATTGGAAGGAAAGAATCACTCTTTCCAGCGAGGGCAACACACAAAGGTTGTGAAAGTCCTTTGATACAGCTAGGGTGTTCTTGAATCACTCAAGAATTTAGGAGAATCACTCTCACTAAGATAAAAGAGATAAACTCTAATTTTCTGAATAAAACTCAACTTGTGTTTATTGATAAAATGGTTCAGCTTATATAGAAGCTTTACAGCAGATTTTAGTAATGACCCACTAACCTAGAATTAAAATAACTTAATGCCATTAACCTAGGGAATTAAAAAAAACTTAATGGCTGAGTGTAACTGAAATTGTGGCAACCAAAAGTCACCCCCAACAGCCAACAAGTCAGCCACCATTTGGTCTCCCAAAAGGCTGATGCCTAGGTTGCCAATTGGGCCCTTATTACAACTTGAACTAAACCTAACTAAAGCCCTTTTAGTTGATTAACCCAAAACATATTTTTGGTCAGCCAACTTTACAAGGATTGGGCCATTATTTAGACAAACTAAACATTCTAAAATTGAAACAAAGTGGTGTCATTTAGTCCTCCTCCATTTGGGCCATGATACAACTCACAACCTTGGACTTTTCTCCTTGAAACTTGGGCTTGTATTCAAACAGTATGGACAGCACTTGTTGAAGAGCTTCCTTGGCTTTCCTTGCTCTAGCCCTTGTCATAGGTCCTCCAAGTCCTTCAAGTGGATCCTTGCCCTTGCTCTTGGTCATGTCCTCATCAAAAACGCTCAGAATTCAGAAGAGAATCCAGATAAGGGGATTTGGTACACGATTTTCTGCCAAAAAAAAGCCTCTAACTGCCTCAATTTCGTGTTCAAAGATCAAACACCCACTTTCTCTTTTTTTCTCTTTCCTCTTTTCTTCTCCTTTTTTTTTCAAAATTTCTGCAACTTTTTTTTTACTTGAAACAGAACTGAAACAATTTTTTTTTTTTACACAAAGTCTGAAAGACACTAGAAACAAGAACAACAACAAGAACACAAACGTGACAAGAACAAGAACGAAACAAAGACACAAACAAGAACGCAACAAGACGCAAACAAGAAAACAAATAACAGAACAAGGACAAAACACGAACCTAGACAAATTACAAAGAAAAATAATAGGATAAGATAGAACCTGTATCAAGAGCCGAAGCTCTGATACCAGATGATGCGAATCTGAGTAGGAGCGGATCGTTTGATACAGGCTACGAAGGTTTGGATGACGCCACTTCCGGTGAAGGAAGATAAGTCAGGGTAGACGCCACTTCCGGTGAAGGAAGATAAGTCTGGGTAGACGCCACTTCCAGTGAAGGAAGATAAGTCAGGGTAGACGCCACTTCCGGTGAAGGAAGATAAGTCAGGGTAGACGCCACAAGGATTACCTTGATAAGTCTGATATTGGTTCAACAAGGAACCCAAAGAGAAACTCTCACCCAATTTTATCAAAATGCCAAAAGTTTTTTTTATTCAAAACAAAAACCAATACTTATAGTGTATCTGAACAAAAAGATAAAAATAGACATGGGCCTTCTAGACAGTTTGGGCCAAAATTACAATAAAAATAAATTATAACTAAAAACTTATTTAACTTGGGCCTTCAAATTAGTTTGGGCCTTCAGCAACAATTAATAGTCTTGATAGTGTCTCTGCCTTTGGGCCTTCATCCTTCTCCACTTGGGCCTTCATCCTTCTCCACTCGGGGGCTTTGTCCTTCTCCACTTGGGCCTTCGTCCTTCTCCACTTGGGCCTTTAGACTGTATTTGGCCTGTTTCATGATTCTCATCAACAGGTACAGCGCACGGACTCATACTATCTCTCACCCAACCTTTGCTCAGGAGTTCGGATACTTGCCTTTCGATCTCCTTAGTTTCTTGTGGGTTGCTCCTATAAGCTGGCCGATTGGGCAAGGACGCTCCTGGAATGAGATCAATGTGATGCTCAATTCCCCTCAATGGTGGCAAACCATCTGGTACACTTGCTTGAAACACATCATCAAAATCCTGCAGAAGAGACTGAATACTAGAAGGCAATTTAAATTCATCAATTGGGTTAGCATGCAACATCTGACGTTGAGAAAACAATAAATAGAGGGGTTGTCTCGCACAAAGCACCCTCCTCACCTCCCTTTTTGTTGCTAAATAAAGCTGTTTGCCCTCAAGTGTTTCACTCTTTTTGTTTTCTCTCTTTTCCCTCTCAAGTGTTTCACTCTTTTTCTTTCCTCTCTTTTCCTTCTCAAGTGTCTCACTCTTTTTCCTCTCAAGTGTCTCACTCTTTTTCTTTTCTCTCATTTATATCTGATCCTCACAAACCTCTTGAGGAGATAACGGTTTGAGAACAATCTTCTTGTCAGCTTGCTTGAAAGAGATTTTGTTGGTGAAGCCATCATGCACTGCCTTGGTATCATACTGCCACGGTCTTCCTAACTATGGGTCGCTTCCATTGGGACCACATCACACAGCACCTTGTCATTATATCTCCCAATGGTGAGACACACCTCAACCTGTTGAGTCACTTTTACCTCTTCATCTTCACTAAGCCACTGAAGTTTGTATGGTGTAGGATGTGGCTTAGTTTCCAAATTCAGTTTGGTCACTAATGTGGAACTTGCAACATTGGTACAACTTCCTCCATCAACAATTAAAGAGCATAGCTTACCATTAATTACACATCTGGTGTGGAAAATATTTTCTCTTTGATTGTCATCCAGTGGCTGCATTTGATTTCCCAACAGCCTTCTCACCATCAACATATCACCCTGCATAGCTTCCTCCTCATACTCTTCTTCTTCCACTTCTTCTTCACTGATTTCAGACTCACTAGTGATTTCTCCATCAGCCTTCATGATCATGGTCCTCCTGGTTGGACATTCAGAAGCAATATGTCCTCTGCCTAAGCACTTGAAACATTTTATGTTTCTGGTTCCAGTATTGGATGAGGAAGTGGAGGTGTTATGTTTGCTTCCACCTACACTGGGCGTTGCTGACTTTCCATGCAGGGATGTGGCTGCAGGTCGGAACAAATTACCTCCCTCCTTCTTGGATCTGTTGGCCCAGTTTTGGTTGTAAGTATTGGGTGAGTTCCTCCTTGTTGCACTTTTTCTTTTAATTTGCTGTTCAACCCGGAGCGCCCTATGTAACAAGTCATCCAACACCACATACTCCTGTAATTCAACAACATCTCTGATTTCAGGGTTTAGACCATTCAGGAAACGAGCCATTGTGTCTTCGGAGTCCTCTTCGATGTTGGCCCTCACTAACGCCATTTCCATCTCTTTATAATATTCTTCCACGGTTAAATTCCCTTGGGACAGCCCTTGGAGTTTCTGTCGCATGGTTCTGTTATAGCTAGTGGGCACATACCTTTTTCTCATCACCCTTTTCATCTCAGTCCATGTATCTACCTCTCGTCGTTCCTCTCTCAACATTTCTCTTTGGTATTTATGCCACCAAACAAGGGCATAGTCGGAGAATTCAGCTGCTGCTAGCTTGACTTTCTGCCCATCAGTGTAGTCATTGCAGGCAAATAAGTGCTTAGTCTTCATTTCCCAGTCCAGGTAGGCATCTGGATCACTTCTACCTTTGAAGGGAGGAACATTGAGCTTTACTCCCTCAACCCGGTTCTGCCTCGGTCCGTCATTACCGCCATTGTTACCTCTATTCCCATCTATATTTCGTCTAGCATTCTGATTGGCTTGGTTCTCCAAAGCTTCTAGTCGTCCATAGACCTCCTCATTGGTACGGTCCAGCAAACGTTGCATCTGTGCATTCATCGCATCCAGTAACAGACGTTGAGCGCCGTCCAACTGATGATACTCGTCACCACCACCACCTGCTCCAGCCATAATTCAACAGGAAAAAAAAATGTGCAATAAAAATTATTAAGGTTTCAGGACCTCACAACACTCTCCTCACGTGTTTAACTCTTAGATGGTAGTACACTCGTGTTTAATGCTCTCAATAGGCTTTTGTGTAATGTATTCCCTCTTGCCTTTTACCACTCGTGTTTCCTCTTAAGTTCCTGGATGGACCAAATTAGACACACAAGGTAATATAAAATAAAAGGAAAGACAATATAATGATCACAAACAGATTTGATTTGGGATAACAACTTGGACTTGATTTGGATAATAATATATTAGACATTTGGATAACAGGTGAGCCTTAATTTGGGTAACAGATAGGATAACAGATAAGATATTAGGTAGGATAACAGATAAGATATTAGGTAGGATAACAGATAAGATATTAGGTAGGATAACAGATAAGATATTAGATAAGACAACAGATAGGACAAGTAAACTTCAAATGCTCATAATTTCTGCTACAGTTGTCCGTTTGAGGCCCACTATATATCAAAACGCTCAGAATTCAGAGGAGAATCTAGATAAGGGGATTTGCTCCACGATTTTCTTTCAAAAAAACACCTCTAAATGCCTCAATTTCGTATTCAAAGATCAAACACCCACTTTTTTTTTTCAAAATTTTTGCAACTTTTTTTTTTGCAACTGTTTCCCTTTTTTTTTTCTTTCTTTTTTTTTCGTTTCTTTTTTTTTTCTCTATTTTTTGTTTTTTTTTCAGACATCCAGCTATTAGAATTCGTTCAATAGGCAATCATCATTAGGCAAATTTGACAATTTAGCAATTCGGCAATTAGGCAATTTTTACCCCAAACAGAATTCGAATAGGCTGAAACAAAAGTTATGAAGAAAAGACAGAATACAATATGATAGGCACAAGAACAAGAAACAAGAACTCAAACAATTTTATTTTTTTTGACACAAAGTTTGAAAGACACAAGAAACAAGAACAAGAACGTGACAAGAACAAGAACGCAAATAATAGAACAAGGACAAAAACACGAACCTAGACAAATTACGAAGAAAAAAAAATAGGATAGGATAGAATAGGATAGAACCTGTATCAAGAGCCGAAGCTCTGATACCAGATGATGTGAACCTGAGTAGGAGCGGATCGCTTGATACAGGCTGTAGAATTTTTGGATGACGCCACTTCCGGTGAAGGAAGATAAGTCAGGGTAGACGCCACAAGGATTACCTTGATAAGTCTGATAATTGAATATCGGCCGGGGCTTTAAAACTGATATGAACCCTCATGGCACAAGCGCTGACTTAGGATCGTCTAGGACTAAACCTTGATGGGAAATGCAGAAATTGATTAAGGAAAGGATGGAAAATAAGGTGGATAATTTCGTGGGTCTTAATAAGGTGGTTTCTGGCATAAAATGGATGAATGGGATGGTAAAACGTAGGTTAAGTGGTGGCTGGACAGAAATATAGAAATGGCAATAATGGAAGCTACAGGGCTCCAAATGAGGTGATTCCAAAACGAGGTGAAAGGTCTCGTTTTGAAATTCAATTTAGGCTCAAGAATCACTTAATTTGAGTGTGTAAAATGGGAGTTATGGTCACGAGATAATTTTGGGCAGAGGTGGATTTTCTGGAATTGTGGTTTGAAAGAATAAGGGTGGAGATGATTGGAAGGAAAGAATCACTCTTTCCAGCGAGGGCAACACACAAAGGTTGTGAAAGTCCTTTGATACAGCCAGGGTGTTCTTGAATCACTCAAGAATTTAGGAGAATCACTCTCACTAAGATAAAAGAGATAAACTCTAATTTTCTGAATAAAACTCAACTTGTGTTTATTGATAAAATGGTTCAGCTTATATAGAAGCTTTACAGCAGATTTTAGTAATGACCCACTAACCTAGAATTAAAATAACTTAATGCCATTAACCTAGGGAATTAAAACAAACTTAATGGCTGAGTGTAACTGAAATTGTGGCAACCAAAAGTCACCCCCAACAGCCAACAAGTCAGCCACCATTTGGTCTCCCAAAAGGCTGATGCCTGGTTGCCAATTGGGCCCTTATTACAACTTGAACTAAAGCCCTTTTAGTTGATTAACCCAAAACATATTTTTGGTCAGCCAACTTTACAAGGATTGGGCCATTATTTAGACAAACTAAACACTCTAAAATTGAAACAAAGTGGTGTCATTTAGTCCTCCTCCATTTGGGCCATGATACAACTCACAACCTTGGACTTTTCTCCTTGAAACTTGGGCTTGTATTCAAATAGTATGGACAGCACTTGTTGAAGAGCTTCCTTGGCTTTCCTTGCTCTAGCCCTTGTCATAGGTCCTCCAAGTCCTTCAAGTGGATCCTTGCCCTTGCTCTTGGTCATGTCCTCATCATTCTCTCCCTCATGAGAAGGATTTGTCCTCAAATCGAATTCTCCATCTGCATCAAAAAGAGGTAAATCAGAGACATTGAAGGTGGAACTAACATTATACTCACCGGGCAGCTCAACTTTGTAAGCATTGTCATTGATTCTTTCAAGCACTTGAAATGGTCCATCTCCCCTTGGTTGAAGCTTTGATTTCCTTTGTTCCGGAAACCTTTCTTTTCTCATGTGCACCCAAACCCAATCTCCGGGTTCGAAGACAACCTTCTTTCTCCCTTTGTTGGCTTGTTTAGCATAGTTTTTATTTTTCCTCTCAATTTGATCTTTGACTCTCTCATGAAGCTTCTTCACATAGTCCACCTTTGCTTGACCTTCTTTATGCTTAAAAACAGAAACATTAGGCATAGGCAAAAGATCAAGAGGAGTTAGTGGGTTAAAACCATAAACAACTTCAAAAGGAGAACAATTAGTGGTGCTATGAACAGCTCTATTGTAAGCAAATTCAACATGGGGTAAACAAGCTTCCCAAGTTTTTAAGTTCTTCCTCAAAACTGTCCTAAGCAAAGTTCCCAAAGTCCTATTAACAACTTCCGTTTGCCCATCGGTTTGTGGGTGACAAGTGGTTGAAAATAACAATTTAGTGCCCAACTTGCTCCACAAAGTCCTCCAAAAATGGCTTAGGAACTTAGAGTCCCTATCACTAACAATGCTCCTTGGCAAACCATGGAGTCTCACAATCTCCTTGAAAAACAAATCAGCCACATGGGAAGCATCATCAATTTTTTTACATGGAATAAAATGAGCCATTTTAGAAAACCTATCAACAACCACAAAAATGGAATCTCTACCATTGCTTGTTTTTGGCAGCCCCAAAACAAAATCCATGGATAAATCAATCCAAGGATACTCCAGAATTGGCAATGGAGTATACAATCCATGAGGCTTTACCTTAGACTTTGCCTTTTTACATACAATGCAATGTTCACAAAATTTCTGCACATCCTTTTTCATATGAGGCCAATAAAAATGTTCTTGTAATGTTTCTAGAGTCTTTTGGACCCCAAAATGCCCCATTAAACCTCCTTCATGTGCTTCACAAACAAGCAAATTTCTAGTAGAACATTTAGGCACACACAATTTGTTTTCTTTGAAAAGAAAGCCTTCATGTCTAAAGAAACCATTTTCTGAAAAATTTTCACAATTTTTAAAAATTTCTCCAAAAGTTTCATCATTTTCATACATGCTTTTCAAACATTCAAGACCAATCAATTTTGTTTCAAGCATAGAAAGTAATGCATGACGCCGAGAAAGAGCATCGGCTACAATATTACCTTTTCCCTTTTTATGTTTGATAACATAAGGGAATTGCTCTAGGAATTCCACCCACTTCGCATGCCTTTTGTTAAGCTTGCCTTGCCCCTTGATATATTTGAGGGACTCATGGTCACTATGAATGACAAATTCCTTGGGATAAAGGTAGTGTTGCCATGTTTTCAAAGCCCGTACTAAGGCATACAACTCTTTATCATAAGTTGAATAGTTAAGGGTAGGACCACTTAACTTTTCACTAAAATAAGCAATTGGATGACCTTCTTGCATCAACACAGCCCCAATCCCAACATTTGAAGCATCACACTCAATTTCAAAAGATTTTTGAAAGTTTGGCAACGCAAGTATGGGGGCATTAGTTAGCTTTTGCTTAAGAACATTGAAAGCTTCTTCTTGTTTCTCTCCCCATTTGAAACCAGCATTTTTCTTGAGCACTTCATTGAGAGGTGCTGCCAATGTGCTAAAATCCTTCACAAATCGTCTATAAAAACTTGCTAAGCCATGAAAACTCCTCACCTCGGTCACGGACTTAGGTGAAGGCCATTCTTGAATAGCCCTAACCTTCTCCTCATCAACTTGCACTCCTTTTGAACTCACAACAAAACCAAGAAACACAACATGGTTAGTACAAAAGATGCATTTTTCAAGATTGGCATACAATTGTTCTTCTCTAAGCACAGTCAAGACAGATTTTAAATGATCAATATGCAAATCAAGTGAAGTGCTATAGATAAGAATATCATCAAAGTACACCACAACGAACTTTCCTATGAACTCTCTCAAGATATGGTTCATTAGTCTCATGAAAGTGCTAGGAGCGTTAGTTAGGCCAAAAGGCATAACCAACCATTCATACAAACCATATTTTGTTTTAAAAGCAGTTTTCCATTCATCCCCTTCTCTAATCCTAATTTGATTGTATCCACTTTTTAAATCGATTTTAGAGAAGTAACATGCACCATGCAATTCATCAAGCAAATCATCAAGCCTAGGTATAGGATGCCTATATTTAATGGTGATGTTATGATGTGAACCTGAGTAGGAGCGGATCGTTTGATACAGGCTACGAAGATTTGGATAATCACTGGGACAGCACAAGGACTCATACTATCTCTTACCCAACCTTTGCTAATGAGTTCATCCACTTGTCTTTGAATCTCTTCGGTGAAGGAAGATAAGTCGGGGTAGACGCCACTTCCGGTAAAGGAAGATAAGTCTGGGTAGACGCCACTTCCGGTGAAGGAAGATAAGTCAGGTTAGACGCCACAAGGATTACCTTGATAAGTTTGATATTGGTTCAACAAGGAACCCAGAGAGAAACTCTCACCCAATTTTATGAAAATGCCAAAAGTTTTTTTTATTCAAAACAAAAACCAATACTTATAGTGTATCTGAACTAAAAGATAAAAATAGACATGGGCCTTCTAAATAGTTTGGGCCAAAATTACAATAAATAAAAATTATAACTAAAAAACATATTTAACTTGGGCCTTCAGCAACAATTAATAGTCTTGATAGTGTCTCTGCCTCTGGGCCTTCATCCTTCTCCACTCGGGGGCTTTGTCCTTCTCCACTTGGGCCTTCGTCCTTCTCCACTTGGGCCTTTAGCCTGTATTTGGCCAGTTTCATGATTCTCATCATTCCCTCCTTCTTGGAAAACATTTGTCCTCAAATGTTCAGGATCATCACCGGGTTCAAGTACCACTTCCTTCCTTTTCTTGTGGGCTTGCTTGACATAGCTTTCATTCTTCTTTGCAATTTGCACCTTCACTTGGTCATACAATCTTTTCACATACTCAACTTTGGCATGTGCATCCTTACGTTGAGTCTCTTGGGGATTGCTTTTGTAAGTTGGCCTGTTAGGCAATGAAGCTCCGGGGAGGACATCAACTTGATGTTCTATTCCTCTTGAAGGTGGTAGTCCATGAGGAATCTCCTTAGGAAAGACATTTTTAAATTCCTGCAATAATGGTTGAACACTAGGAGAAATAGAAATAGTAAACTCATTAGAATTATCAGTAGAAATTTTACTGTCTTTGCAATACTGTAGATTGAGTGGTTCATGAGCAGGTAACACTTTCCTCACTTCACTCGCCTCTGCAAAATAATTAAATTTTCTCTCATGTGTATCACTATTTTCCTCGGGTGTATCACTCTTTTCCTCGGGTGTATCACTCTTCTTTTTCATATTCCTTTGTGGTGCCTCACTATTTTCTTTCTCTTGTTCTCTCTTTTCACACTTCTCTAGGGGATAGAGGTTTAAGAGTAAATGAGGAAGATTTGGCTATTCGTCTGTAGGGCTTTTCTTTGTTACGGTTCAACTTTGTTACGGTTCAACAAACGTTGCATTTGTGTAGTCCACGCGTCCAGAAATAAGCGTTGAGATTCGTCCAGTTGATGATATACACCACCATTGTCACCAGCTCTTGCCATGATTAAGGAACAAAGAATTTTGCAGTAAATTAAAAAAAAATTCAGGACCTCACCACACTCTACTCACGTGTTTCTCTCTTTGATGGTAGTTCACTCGTGTTTGATGCTCTCAATATAGGCTTTTGTGTGATGTTTTCACTCTTGCCTTTTACCACTCACTCCCTCTTAAGTTCCTGGATGAATCAAATTAGACACACAAGGTATATAACAGGAAAGACAGTTTAATTATCAAAGTAACAGATTTGATTTGGGATAACAACTTGGACTTGATTTGGATAGCAGATTGGATTTGATTTGGATAACAGATTAGATTTGGATAACAAATCTGATTTGGATAAAAATTTTTGATTTGGATAATAGATCAGATTTGGGATAACAAATTAGATTTAATTTGGATAACAGATATGATAACAAATAAGATAACAGATAGGATAACAGATAAGATAACAGATATGACAACTAAACTTCAAATGCTCATAACTTTTGCTACGGTTGTCTATTTGAGGCCCACTATATATCAAAACGCTCAGAATTCAGAGGAGAATCTAGATAAGGGGATTTGTTCCACGATTTTCTTTCAAAAAAAACACCTCTAAATGCCTCAATTTCGTGTTCAAAGATCAAACACCCACTTTTTTTTCAAATTTTTTTTGCAATTTTTTTTTGACACAGTGTGAAAGACACAAGAAACAAGAACAAGGACGTGACAAGAACAAGAACGCAAATAACAGAACAAGGACAAAAACACGAACCTAGACAAATTACAAAGAAAAAAAAAATAGGATAGGATAGGATAGAACCTGTATCAAGAGCCGAAGCTCTGATACCAGATGCTGTGAACCTGAGTAGGAGCGGATCGTTTGATACAGGCTACGAAGATTTGGATGACGCCACTTCCGGTGAAGGAAGATAAGTCAGGGTAGACGCCACTTCCGGTGAAGGAAGATAAGTCGGGGTAGACGCCACTTCCGGTAAAGGAAGATAAGTCTGGGTAGACGCCACTTCCGGTGAAGGAAGATAAGTCAGGTTAGACGCCACAAGGATTACCTTGATAAGTCTGATATTGGTTCAACAAGGAACCCAGAGAGAAACTCTCACCCAATTTTATGAAAATGCCAAAAGTTTTTTTTATTCAAAACAAAAACCAATACTTATAGTGTATCTGAACTAAAAGATAAAAATAGACATGGGCCTTCTAAATAGTTTGGGCCAAAATTACAATAAATAAAAATTATAACTAAAAAACATATTTAACTTGGGCCTTCAGCAACAATTAATAGTCTTGATAGTGTCTCTGCCTCTGGGCCTTCATCCTTCTCCACTTGGGCCTTCATCCTTCTCCACTCGGGGGCTTTGTCCTTCTCCACTTGGGCCTTCGTCCTTCTCCACTTGGGCCTTTAGCCTGTATTTGGCCAGTTTCATGATTCTCATCAGAGACGCCACTTCCAATGAAGGAAGATAAATCAGGGTAGATGCCACTTCCGGTGAAGGAAGATAAGTCAGGGTAGACGCCACTTCCAGTGAAGGAAGATAAGTCTGGGTAGACGCCACAAGGATTACCTTGATAAGTCTGATAATTGGTTCAACAAGGAACCCAGAGAGAAACTCTCACCCAATTTTATGAAAATGCCAAAAGTTTTTTTATTGAAAATAAAAAACCAATACTTATAGTGTATCTGAACTAAAAGATAAAAATAGACATGGGCCTTCTAAATAGTTTGGGCCAAAATTACAATAAATAAAAATTATAACTAAAAAACATATTTAACTTGGGCCTTCAGCAACAATTAATAGTCTTGATAGTGTCTCTGCCTCTGGGCCTTCATCCTTCTCCACTTGGGCCTTCATCCTTCTCCACTCGGGGGCTTTGTCCTTCTCCACTTGGGCCTTCGTCCTTCTCCACTTGGGCCTTTAGCCTGTATTTGGCCAGTTTCATGATTCTCATCATGTTATTAAGGGCTCTACAATCGGAACACATGCGCCATGTCCCATCCTTTTTAGGGACCAAAATCACTGGGACAGCACAAGGACTCATACTATCTCTTACCCAACCTTTGCTAATGAGTTCATCCACTTGTCTTTGAATCTCTTTGGTTTCTTGTGGATTACTTCTATAGGCTGGCCTATTGGGCAAAGAAGCTCCCGGAATGAGATCAATTTGATGCTCAATTCCCCTCAAAGGTGGTAGTCCATTTGGCACATTTGGGGGAAACATGTCTTGAAAATCCTGCAAAAGAGTTTTAACACTAGAAGGCACTTCAAAATCATCAAAAGTGTTAGTGGTCAAAATCTGATTTTTGCAAAACAAGATATAGAGTGACTGTTTAGCACGAAACAACCTCTTGACCTCACTTTTTGTGGCTAAATAGCTCTCCCTCACTTCAAGTGTTTCACTCTTCTTTTGTTCACTCTTTTTCCTCTCAAGTGTTTCCCTCTTTTTCTCACTCTCAAGTGTTTTGCTCACTTTTTCTTTTTCTCTTTTCTCTTGAAGAAGTTTTTCTCTCATTTTCTTTTGATCCTCACACACTTCTTGTGGACTCAATGGCTTGAGCACAATCTTTTTGTCTTGGTGCATGAAAGAGATCTTGTTGGTGTAACCGTCATGATTGGCTCTTTTATCAAATTGCCATGGTCTCCCCAAAAGTAAGTGACTGGCCTCCATAGGAACAACATCACAAAGTACCTTATCATTGTATTTCCCAATGGAAACGTCCACTTCCACTTGCTGCCTCACTTGCACCTCCCCATCCTTACTAAGCCATTGAAGTTTGTATGGCCTAGGATGTGGTTTAGTAGCTAAATTTAGCTTTGACACTAATCTAGCACTAGCCACATTGGTGCAACTACCTCCATCAATGATCACCATGCACACCTTGCCATTGATTAAACATCTAGTGTGAAAGATGTTTTCTCTTTGGCTCTCCTCCTCATGCTTCAATTGACCACCAAGTAACCGCCTAATCATCAACAAATCTCCCTCCGGAGTCTCCTCTTCCTCTACGTACTCACTCTCCTCTTCCTCTTCAACATCAGATTCACTTATATATTCTCCATCTCTAAGAACCATGGACCTTTTGTTAGGGCACTCATAAGCATAGTGTCCTAGGCCTTGGCACTTGAAACACTTCACATCTCTACTCCTTTTAGAGGGTTCCTCTTGGGACTTTGAGCGAGTTTTTGATGGAATAGGTGTGGAACTACTAGAAGTAGCAGCCCCATCTTTCTTACCTTTGTCTTTCCAACCAGAAGAATCAAAGTTGGTAAAACTCCTCTTAGCCACTCCCTTCCTTTTTAATTGTTGCTCCACTTGGATTGCTTTGTGAAGCAAATCATCCATTTCAACAAACTCCTGCAGCTCAACAATATCACGGATATCATTAGTCAAACCATTAAGAAATCGAGCCATAGTTACCTCCTCATCTTCTTCAATATTTGCTTGAATCATGAGCACATCCATTTCCTTGAAATACTCCTCAACCCCCTTGTTTCCTTGGGTTAGTTTTTGGAGCTTGAATTTCAAGTCCCTTGAGTAACTAGCCGGCACATACCGCTTCCTCATGATCTTTTTCATCTCCGTCCATGTATCAACCATTGTGATGAGAATCATGAAACTGGCCAAATACAGGCTAAAGGCCCAAGTGGAGAAGGACGAAGGCCCAAGTGGAGAAGGACAAAGCCCCCAAGTGGAGAAGGATGAAGGCTCAAGTGGAGAAGGATGAAGGCCCAGAGGCAGAGACACTATCAAGACAATTAATTGTTGCTGAAGGCCCAAACTAATTTGAAGGCCCAAGTTAAATATGTTTTTAGTTATAATTTTTATTTATTGTAGTTTTGGCCCAACCTATTTAGAAGGCCCATGTCTATTTTTATCTTTTTGTTCAGATACACTATAAGTATTGGTTTTTATTTTCAATAAAGAAAACTTTTGGCATTTTCATAAAATTGGGTGAGAGTTTCTCTCTGGGTTCCTTGTTGAACCAATTATCAGACTTATCAAGGTAATCCTTGTGGCGTCTACCCTGACTTATCTTCCTTCACTGGAAGTGGCGTCTACCCAGACTTATCTTCCTTCACCGGAAGTGGCGTCTACCCTGACTTATCTTCCTTCACCGGAAGTGGCGTCATCCAAAAACTCTACAGCCTCATGATCTTTTTCATCTCCGTCCATGTATCAACCATTGGCTCTTCATTTCTTGCTCTCTCCTTTTGTAGCTTGTTCCACCACACAAGAGCATAGTCGGAAAACTCCGTGGCGGCAAGCTTCACCTTCTGGTCCTCCTCATAGTTGTTGCATGAGAAAACATGCTCTATTTTCATCTCCCACTCCAAGTAGGCCTCCGGATCATTCTTTCCTTTAAATGGAGGAATGTTGAGTTTAATACCATCAATTCGGTTTTGTCTAGGAACACCATCATTCCCTCTTCTCCTCCTTTCTTCTTCATTATGATCTCTATTCTCCATTTGATCCAACCTCTCATGGAGCGCATCATCTCGTTGTTTCATTAACCTCTCCAAATGTTGCATCAAAGCTTGCATTTGGAATTGCGAAAGCCCCACTCCATCATTAGGATTAGTACCCGACATCTCAAACAAACAAATCAAACGTAACAAGACAATTATAGTTGTTGTTTGAATACCTCACCCACTCAAGTGTATCACACAATTATGGCTTTTCTCTAATGAAACACTCTTGCCTTTTACCACTCTAATTCCCCTTGAGTTCTTAGGCAATTCAAGAGATTATGGCCACAACAAAGAACAATTCACCAATATGTGTAAGGTAAGGCTAGAGAGACAAGGAAAAGGTTAACCAAGAAAAAGGCTAACAATGTTTTTAGGCACAAATGAAGGAAATAAAATTCAGAATTTAGGAATTCAAGTAACAATCCTTCATGCAACCAATATATTACCTTAAAGAGATTTTTTTTTTAAAGTTCTTCAAGCATGAACCATTCAGCCCAATTTTTTTTTTTTTTTTAATTTTGCTTATACGAAATTCTGCTTCTTTTTTTTTTACAACAAAGAGATCAAAAGGCTTAACTTTTGCAATGGTTCAGCCTAAAAATATGAATAAGAAGGTAATATAAATGGCAAAGAGAATAAAGAAGGATGTTACCCAATATTTCCAGCAAAGGAAGTGTTGATCCTAGAACCGGAGCTCTGATTACCAAATGATATGAACCCTCATGGCACAAGGGCTGACTTAGGATCGTCTAGGACTAAACCTTGATGGGAAATGCAGAAATTGATTAAGGATAGGATGGAAAATAAGGTGGATAATTTCGTGGGTCTTAATAAGGTGGTTTCTGGCATAAAATGGATGAATGGGATGGTAAAACGTAGGTTAAGTGGTGGCTGGACAGAAATATAGAAATGGCAATAACGGAAGCTACAGGGCTCCAAATGAGGTGATTCCAAAACGAGGTGAAAGGTCTCGTTTTGAAATTCAATTTAGGCTCAAGAATCACTTAATTTGAGTGTGTAAAATGGGAGTTATGGTCACGAGATAATTGGAAGGAAAGAATCACTCTTTCCAGCGAGGGCAACACACAAAGGTTGTGAAAGTCCTTTGATACAGCCAGGGTGTTCTTGAATCACTCAAGAATTTAGGAGAATCACTCTCACTAAGATAAAAGAGATAAACTCTAATTTTCTGAATAAAACTCAACTTGTGTTTATTGATAAAATGGTTCAGCTTATATAGAAGCTTTACAGCAGATTTTAGTAATGACCCACTAACCTAGAATTAAAATAACTTAATGCCATTAACCTAGGGAATTAAAACAAACTTAATGGCTGAGTGTAACTGAAATTGTGGCAACCAAAAGTCACCCCCAACAGCCAACAAGTCAGCCACCATTTGGTCTCCCAAAAGGCTGATGCCTAGGTTGCCAATTGGGCCCTTATTACAACTTGAACTAAAGCCCTTTTAGTTGATTAACCCAAAACATATTTTTGGTCAGCCAACTTTACAAGGATTGGGCCATTATTTAGACAAAGACAAACTAAACACTCTAAAATTGAAATAAAGTGGTGTCATTTAGTCCTCCTCCATTTGGGCCATGATACAACTCACAACCTTGGACTTTTCTCCTTGAAACTTGGGCTTGTATTCAAATCGTATGGACAACACTTGTTGAAGAGCTTCCTTGGCTTTCCTTGCTCTAGCCCTTGTCATAGGTCCTCCAAGTCCTTCAAGTGGATCCTTGCCCTTGCTCTTGGTCATGTCCTCATCATTCTCTCCCTCATGAGAAGGATTTGTCCTCAAATCGAATTCTCCATCTGCATCAAAAAGAGATAAATCAGAGACATTGAAGGTGGAACTAACATTATACTCACCGGGCAGCTCAACTTTGTAAGCATTGTCATTGATTCTTTCAAGCACTTGAAATGGTCCATCTCCCCTTGGTTGAAGCTTTGATTTCCTTTGTTTCGGAAACCTTTCTTTTCTCATGTGCACCCAAACCCAATCTCCGGGTTCGAAGACAACCTTCTTTCTCCCTTTGTTGGCTTGTTTAGCATAGCTTTTATTTTTCCTCTCAATTTGATCTTTGACTCTCTCATGAAGCTTCTTCACATAGTCCGCCTTTGCTTGACCTTCTTTATGCTTAAAAACAGAAACATTAGGCATAGGCAAAAGATCAAGAGGAGTTAGTGGGTTAAAACCATAAACAACTTCAAAAGGAGAACAATTAGTGGTGCTATGAACAGCTCTATTGTAAGCAAATTCAACATGGGGTAAACAAGCTTCCCAAGTTTTTAAGTTATTCCTCAAAACTGTCCTAAGCAAAGTTCCAAAAGTCCTATTAACAACTTCCGTTTGCCCATCGGTTTGTGGGTGACAAGTGGTTGAAAATAACAATTTAGTGCCCAACTTGCTCCACAAAGTCCTCCAAAAATGCAAATCATCAAGCCTAGGTATAGGATGCCTATATTTAATGGTGATGTTATTAAGGGCTCTACAATCAGAACACATGCGCCATGTCCCATCCTTTTTAGGGACCAAAATCACTGGGACAGCACAAGGACTCATACTATCTCTTACCCAACCTTTGCTAATGAGTTCATCCACTTGTCTTTGAATCTCTTTGGTTTCTTGTGAATTACTTCTATAGGCTGGCCTATTGGGCAAAGAAGCTCCCGGAATGAGATCAATTTGATGCTCAATTCCCCTCAAAGGTGGTAGTCCACTTGGCACATTTGGATCCTGCAAAAGAGTTTTAACACTAGAAGGCACTTCAAAATCATCAAAAGTGTTAGTGGTCAAAATCTGATTTTTGCAAAACAAGATATATAGTGACTGTTTAGCACGAAACAACCTCTTGACCTCACTTTTTGTGGCTAAATAGCTCTCCCTCACTTCAAGTGTTTCACTCTTCTTTTGTTCACTCTTTTTCCTCTTGACCTTCAGCCGACATTGCGCAATTTCTTTTACAAACGCTGACCGATACTATTTTTTAACGGTAGAGGATTCTATTTTGTTCGGTGTTGCAATAAAAATGTCAACGTTTGTCGGCTAGGTTTTTTCGTTTGAGCTCAACCGAAATTGTGATTCGGCCGAGACCGGCATGTTTTCATTTGCATGGCAAGGAAAACGTTAGCCAACTCGGCAAAAAGACATGATTCACCTATACTGATCCAAAAAAATGTTAGCCGACGTCGGCCAGGAAACATGTCCGATCAAGGTTTAAAAAAGAAGCATCACCGGATGACGCCGATCGAACATTTCCTAATAGACATGATCCAAATATTATTCAGGGATTGAATAGAAAATACAATAGCCGACATCGGTGGTTGTAAATCCGCGACTGATATTTTTCGGCCTGCATTGCGCAATTTCGTTTACAAACGCTGGCCGATACTATTTTTTAACGGTAAAGGATTCTATTTTGTTCGGTGTTGCCGTAAAAATTTCAACGTTTGTGGGCTCGGTTTTTTCGTTCGAGCTCAACCGAAGTTGTGGTTACGCCGACACCGGCATGTATACATTTGCTTGGCAAGGAAAACATTAGCCAACTCGGCAAAAAAACATGATTCACCGATACGGATCGAAAAAAATGTTAGCTAACATCGGCCAGGAAACATGTCCGATCAAGGTTAAATAAAGAAGCATGATCGGATGACACCGATTGAACATTTCCAAATAGACATCATCCAAATATTATTCAGGGATTGAATAGAAGATACAGTAGCCGACATCGGTTGTTGTAAATCCGCGACTGATATTTTTCAGCCAACATTGCGCAATTTCTTTTACAAACGCTGGCCGATACTATTTTTTAACGGTAGAGGATTCTATTTTGTTCGGTGTTGCCATAAAAATGTCAACGTTTGTCGGCTAGGTTTTTACGTTCGAGCTCAACCCAAGTTGTAGTTCCGCCGACACCGGCATGTTTTCATTTGCTTGGCAAGGAAAACATTAGCCAAATCGGCCAAAAAACATGATTCACCGATACGGATCGAAACAAATGTTAGCCGACGTCGGCCAGGAAACATGTCCGTTGAAGGTTTAAGAAAGAAGCATCACCGGATGACGCCAATTGAACATTTCCTACTAGACATCATCCAAATATTATTCAGGGACTGAATTGAAGATACAATAGCCGACATCGGCCGTTGTAAAGCCTTGACTGATATTTTTCCGCCGACATTGCGCAATTTCTTTTACAAACGCTGGCCGAAACTATTTTTTAACAGTCGAGGATTCTATTTTGTTCGGTGTTGCCGTTAAAATTTGTATGTTTGTCGGCTAGGTTTTTTTAGTTCGAGCTCAACCGAAATTGTGATTCGGCCGACACCGGCATGTTTTCATTTGCTTGGCAAGGATAACATTAGCAAACTCGGCAAAAAAACATGATTCACCGATACTGATATAAAAAAATGTTAGCCGACGTTGGCCAGGAAATATGTCCGATCAAGGTTTAAAAAAGAAGCATCACCGGATGACGCCGATCGAACATTTCCTACTAGAAATCATCCAAATATTATTCAGGGATTGAATTGAAGATACAATAGCCCATATCGGCCGTTGTAAATACGCGACTGATATTTTTCTGCCGACATTGCGCAATTTCTTTTACAAACGCTGGCCGAAACTATTTTTTAACAGTAGAGGATTCTATTTTGTTCGGTGTTGCCGTTAAAATTTCTATGTTTGTCGGCTAGGTTTTTTCGTTCGAGCTCAACCGAAATTGTGATTTGGCCGACACCGGCATGTTTTCATTTGCTTGGCAAGGAAAACATTAGCCAACTCGGCAAAAAAACATGATTCACCGATACTGATATAAAAAAATGTTAGCCGACGTTGGGCAGGAAATATGTCCGATCAAGGTTTAAAAAAGAAGCATCACCGGATGACGCCAGTCGAACATTTCCTAATAGACATCATCCAAATATTATTCAGGGATTGAATAGAAAATACAATAGCCGACATCGGCTGTTGTAAAGCTGCGACTGATATTTTTCTGCCGACATTGCGCAATTTCTTTTACAAACGCTGGCCGATACTATTTTTTAACAGTAGAGGATTCTATTTTGTTCGGTGTTGCCGTTAAAATTTCTATGTTTGTCGGCTAGGTTTTTTTGTTCGAGCTCAACCGAAATTGTGATTCGGCCGACACCGGCATGTTTTCATTTGCTTGGCAAGGAAAACATTAACCAACTCGGCAAAAAAACATGATTCACCGATACTGATAAAAAAAAATGTTACCCGACTTCGGCTAGGAAATATGACTGATCAAGGTTTAAAAAACAAGCGTCACCGGTTGACGCCAATCGAACATTTCCTAATAGACATCATCCAAATATTATTCGGGGATTGAATATAAAATACAATAGCCGACATCAGCGGTTGTAAATCCGCGACTGATATTTTTCTGCCGACATTGCGCAATTTCTTTTACAAACGCTGTCCGATACCATTTTTTAACTGTAGAGGATTCGATTTTGTTCGGTGTTGCCGTAAAAATTTCAAAGTTTTTCGGCTAGGTTTTTTCGTTCGAGCTCAACCAAAGTTGTGCTTCCGCCGACACCGGCATGTTTTCATTTGCCTTGCAAGGAAAACATTAGCCAACTCGGCAAAAAAACATGATTCACCGATACTGATCGAAATAATGTTAGCCGATGTCGGCGGGAAAAAATGTCCGATCAAGGTTTAAAAAAGAAGCGTCACCGGATGACACCGATCGAACATTTCCTACTAGACATTATCCAAATATTATTCAGGGATTGAATAGAAGATACAACAGCCGGCATCGGCCGTTGTAAAGCTGCGACTGATATTTTTCTGCCGACATTGTGCAATTTCTTTTACAAACGCTGGCCGATACTATTTTTTAACGGTAGAGGATTCTATTTTGTTCGGTGTTGCCGTAAAAATTTCAAAGTTTTTCGGCTAGGTTTTTTCGTTCGAGCTCAACCGAAGTTGTGGTTCTGCCGACACCGGCATGTTTTCATTTGCTTGGCAAGGAAAACATTAGCCAACTCGGCAAAAAAACATGATTCACCGATACTAATCGAAAAAAATGTTAGCCGACTTCGGCCAGGAAACATGTCCACTCAAGGTATAAAAAAGAAGCATCACCGGATGACGCCGATCGTACATTTCCTAATGGACATCATCCAAATATTATGCAGGGATTGAATAGAAAATACAATAGCCGACATCGGCGGTTGTAAATCCGCGACTGATATTTGTCAGCCGACATTGCGCAATTTCTTTTACAAACGCCGGCCGATACTATTTTTTAACGATAGAGGATTCTATTTTGTTAGGTGTGTCGTAAAAATTTCAACGTTAGTCGGCAAGGTTTTTTCGTTTGAGCTCAACCGATGTTATGGTTCCACCGACACCGGCATGTTTTCATTTGCTTGGCAAGGAAAACATTAGCCAACGGCAAAAAAACATGAGACACCGATACTGATCGAAAAAAATGTTAGTCGACGCAGGCCAGGAAACATGTCCGATGAAGGTTTAAAAATAAAGCATCACCGGATGACACCGATCGTACATTTCCTACTAGACATCATCCAAATATTATTCAGGGATTGAATAGAAGATACAACAGCCGGCATCGGCCGTTGCAAAGCCGCGACTGATATTTTTCAGCCGACATTGCGCAATTTCTTTCACAAACGCTGGCCGATACTATTTTTTAACGGTAGAGGATTCTATTTTGTTCGGTGTTGCCATAAAAATTTCAACGTTTGTTGGCAAGGTTTTTTCGTTTGAGCTCAACCGATGTTATTGTTCCGCTGACACCGGCATGTTTTCATTTGCTTGACAAGGAAAACATTAGCCAACTCGGCAAAAAAACATGATTCACCGATACTGATCGAAAAAAATGTTAGTCGACGCAGGCCAGGAAACATGTCCGATCAAGGTTTAAAAAAAAAGCGTCACTGGATGACACCGATCGAACATTTCCTACTAGACATCATCCAAATATTATTCAGGGATTGAATAGAATATACAACAGCCGGCATCGGCCGTTGAAAAGCCGCGACTGATATTTTTCAGCCGACATTGCGGAATTTTTTTTTACAAACGCTGGCCGATACTATTTTTTAACGGTAGAGGATTTATTTTTTTCGGTGTTGCTGTAAAAATTTCAAAGTTTTTCGGCTAGGTTTTTTCGTTCGAGCTCAACCGAAGTTGTGGTTCCGTCGACACTGGCATGTTTTCATTTGCATGGCAAGGAAAACATTAGCCAACGGCAATAAAAACATGATTCATCGATACTGATCGAAAAAAATGTTAGTCGACGCAGGCCAGGAAACATGTCCGATGAAGGTTTAAAAAAAAAGCATCACCGGATGACACCAATCGAACATTTCCTACTAGATATCATCCAAATTTTATTCAGGGATTGAATAGAAGATACAACAGCCGGCATCGACAGTTGTAAAGCCGCGACTGATATTTTTCAGCCGAGATTGCGAAATTTTTTTTTACAAATGCTGGCCGATACTATTTTTTAACGGTAGAGGATTCTATTTTGTTCGGTGTTGCCATAAAAATTTCAACGTTTGTTGGCAAGGTTTTTTCGTTTGAGCTCAACCGATGTTATGGTTCCGCCGACACCGGCATGTTTTCATTTGCTTGGCAAGGAAAACATTAGCCAACTCGGCAAAAAAACATGATTCACCGATACTGATCGAAAAAAATGTTAGTCGACGCAGGCCAGGAAACATGTCCGATCAAGGTTTAAAAAAAAAGCGTCACTGGATGACACCGATCGAACATTTCCTACTAGACATCATCCAAATATTATTCAGGGATTGAATAGAATATACAACAGCCGGCATCGGCCGTTGTAAAGCGGCGACTGATATTTTTCAGCCAACATTGCGGAATTTTTTTTTACAAACGCTGGCCGATACTATTTTTTAACGGTAGAGGATTTATTTTTTTCGGTGTTGCCGTAAAAATTTCAAAGTTTTTTGGCTAGGTTTTTTCGTTCGAGCTCAACCGAAGTTGTGGTTCCGTCGACACTGGCATGTTTTCATTTGCATGGCAAGGAAAACATTAGCCAACGGCAATTAAAACATGATTCATCGATACTGATCGAAAAAAATGTTAGTCGACGCAGGCCAGGAAACATGTCCGATGAAGGTTTAAAAAAAAAGCATCACCGGATGACACCAATCGAACATTTCCTACTAGACATCATCCAAATTTTATTCAGGGATTGAATAGAAGATACAACAGCCGGCATCGGCCGTTGTAAAGCCGCGACTGATATTTTTCAGCCGAGATTGCGAAACTTTTTTTTACAAACGCTGGCCGATACTATTTTTTAACGGTAGAAGATTCTATTTAGTTCGGTGTTGCCAAAAAAATTTCAACGTTTGTAGGCTAGGTTTTTTCGTTCGAGCTCGACCGAAGTTGTGGTTCCGCCGACACCGGCATGTATTGATTTGCTTGGCAATGAAAACATTAGCCAACTCGGCAAAAAAACATGATTCACCGATACTAATCGAAAAAAATGTTAGCCGACGTCGGCCAGGAAACATGTCCACTAAAGGTGTAAAAAAGAAGCATCACTGGATGACGCCGATCGTACATTTCCTAATGGACATCATCCAAATATTATTCAGGGATTGAGTAGAAGATACAATAGCCGACATCGGCCGTTTAAATCCGCGACTGATATTTTTCAGCCGACATTGCGCAATTTCTTTTACAAACGCTGGCCGATACTATTTTTTAACGGTAGAGGATTCTATTTTGTTTGGTGTTGCCGTAAAAATTTCAAAGTTTGTCGGCAAGGTTTATTCGTTTGAGCTCAACCGAAATTGTGATTCGGCCGACACCGGCATGTTTTCATTTGCTTGGCAAGGAAAACATTAGCCAACTCGGCAAAAAAACATGATTCATCGATACGGATCGAAAAAAATGTTAGCCGACGTCGGCCAGGAAACATGTCAGATCAAGGTTTAAAAGAGAAGCGTCAACGGATGACGCCGATCAAACATTTCCTATAAGACATCATCCAAATATTATTCAGGGATTGAATAGAAAATACAATAGCCGAAATTGGCTGTTGTAAAGCCGCGACTGATATTTTTCAGCCGACATTGCGCAATTTCTTTTACAAACGTTGGCCGATACTATTTTTTAACTGTAGAGGATTCTATTTAGTTCGGTGTTGCCGTAAAAATTTCAACGTTTGTCGGCAAGGTTTTTTCGTTTGAGCTCAACCGATGTTATGGTTCCGCCGACACCGGCATGTTTTCATTTACTTGGCAAGGAAAACATTAGCCAACTCGGCAAAAAAAACATGATTCACCGATACTGATCGAAAAAAATGTTAGTCGACGCAGGCCAGGAAACATGTCCGATCAAGGTTTAAAAAAGAAGAGTCACTGGATGACGCCGATCGAACATTTCCTAATAGAGATCATCCAAATATTATTCAGGGATTGAATAGAAAATACAATAGCCGACATCCGCAACTGATATTTTTCTGCCGACATTGCGTAATTTCTTTCACAAACGCTGTGTGATACTATTTTTTAACGGTAGAGGATTCGATTTTTTTGGGTGTTGCCATAAAAATTTCAATGTTTGTCGGCTAGGTTTTTTCGTTCGAGCTCAACCGAAGTGGTGGTTCCGCCGATACCGGCATGTTTTCATTTGCCTTGCATGGAAAACATTAGCCAACTCGGCAAAAAAACATGATTCACCGATACTGATCGAAAAAAATGTTAGCCGACATCGGCAAGGAAACATGTCCGATCAAGGTTTAAAAAAGAAGCGTCACCGAATGACGCTGATCGAACATTTCCTAATAGACATCATCCAAATATTATTCAGGGATTGAATAGAAGATACAATAGCCGACATCAGCGGTTGTAAATCCGCGACTGATATTTTTCTGCCGACATTGTGCAATTTCTTTTACAAATGCTGTCCGATACTATTTTCTAACGGTAGAGGATTCGATTTTGTTCGGTGTTACCATAAAAATTTCAATGTTAGTCGACAAGGTTTTTTCGTTCGAGCTCAACCGAAATTGTGATTCGGCCGACACCGGCATGTTTTCATTTGCTTGGACAGGAAAACATTAGCCAACTCGGCAAAAAAACATGATTCAATGATACTGATAAAAAAAATGTTAGCCGACGTCGGCCAGGAAACATGTCCGATCAAGGTTTAAAAAAGAAGCGTCACCGTATGACGCCGATTGAACATTTCCTAATAGACATCATCCAAATATTATTCAGGGATTGAATAGAAAATACAATAGCCGACATCGGCGGTTGTAAAGTCGCGACTGATATTTTTCTGCCGACATTGCGCAATTACTTTTACAAACGCTGGCCGATACTATTTTTTAACGGTAGACGATTCTATTTTGTTCGGTGTTGCGGTAATAATTTCAATGTTTGTCGGCTAGGTTTTTTCGTTCCAGCTCAACCGAAATATTGATTCGGCCGACACCGGCATGTTTTCAATTGGCTTGCAAGGAAAACATTAGCCAACTCGGCTAAAAAACATGATTCACCAATACTGATCGAAAAAAATGTTAGCCGACGTCATTCAGGAAACATGTCCGATCAAGGTTTAAAAAAGAAGCGTCACCGGATGACGCCGATCGAACATTTCCTAATAGACATCATCCAAATATTATTCAGGGATTGAATAGAAGATACAATTGATACGAAATCAGAGTGTGGTAACGGAAGCAAACAACCAATAACGAAGGTACTAGGTACCACCCTTATTAGTCGAATTCTTTTAAGTATTTTTGGTATTTGTGTGTTTGGGTTTTTACGAAAAATCAGCAAGGAAAAATAAGCAATATTAAACTACACCAATAGCTTAATACGAGATTAGCACTCAACACCAATTGAGCTAATCGGACTATTTTCAAGACGACGCTTGCAAATAATCGGGCGAAAATGTAAACACAATTTCTAATTGGACTGAATTGTTCTTGTTTATTCAATAATCTGCAAATGATCAAATTACATCCATATATGGCCGAAAAACAGTAAGGCCTAATTAAACACAATAAAACTAGTAATAAAATGCAATTAATGACTTAATGCAATCAGCTCATGATATTCCTTTTCCATAATTAGCCACACGCCTATTTAAGGCCTTGAATGTCCCATTTATGCTTCTTTTGTAACCATCTTGGAAAGGTTTTGAATGGCTGAGTTTTATTTGTCTTAACTGATGAAAATGCTTAAAATAGCCAAGTAATTAAACTCAGCCCTTGATGAGGATTCCAAACAGCCCCCACGCCATTAACTTCCCTTTGAATGTCACTTGTGTTGATTTTCAACTCCTCTTGGTCAATTTTCGTACCATCCCCTCCCCCTTTGAAAGGAATTGCCCTCAATTCTTGAATACCATCATCATCTAAATACGGTGAGAGATCTCCAACATTGAAAGTAGCATGTACTCCATATTCTCCGGGCAAATCAATTTGTATGCATTGTCATTGATCTTTGATATAACTTTGAAAGGACCATCCGCTCTAGGCATGAGCTTATTCTTTCTCTTGCTTGGGAATCTTTCTTTTCTCAAATGGACCCACACAAGATCACCTTCATTGAATAACTTAGGCTTCTTATTCTTGGACCTTTGCTTATAAACTTCATTCACGGCCTTGATTCTTTCTTGCACTTGATTATGTAGCTTGATCATTGCTTTGAGTTTGGCCTCGGCATCTGGATGAACTAACTCCTCTTTTGGCATAACTATCAAATCCAATGGCAAGTAAGGATTCACACCATAAACAACTTCAAAAGGAGAATGATTAGTAGCATATGTAGGGGACCGGTTGTAAGCAAATTCAGCATGGGCTAGCTTCAAGTCCCAATCCTTTTGAGTCTTACTAACCAAACCACGCAGCAAAGTACCAAGAGTTCTATTAGTCACCTCGGTTTGTCCATCGGTTTGAGGGTGATGGGAAGTACTAAACAGCAACTTAGTACCTACTTTCCTCCATAATGTGTTCCAAAAATAACTTAAAAACTTTGAATCACGATCGGAAACAATAGTTTTAGGAACTCCATGTAAACGCACAATCTCACGAAAGTACAAATCAGCAACATTACTAGCATCATCGGTTTTGTGACAAGCTACAAAGTGTGCCATCTTTGAAAACCTATCCACAACCACCATAATAGCATCTTTACCTCGCTGTGTTCGGGGCAAAGCCACAATGAAAATCCATACTCACATCCATCCAAGGACCACTAGGCGTTGGCAAGGGAGTATACGCCCCTGGTTTGAAAGAACTCTTTGCCATGTGACAAGTAACACACCTGCTAATGACTTTTTGCACATCTCCTAACATCTTTGGCCAATGAAAGTGTTCTTTCAAAATCTCCAAGGTCTTTGTAATGCCAAAATGACCAGCCAAACCTCCACCATGAGCTTCACGAACTAGTAACTCACGAATTGAATGCCTTGGGATGCAAAGCCGATTCTCCTTGAATAAAAATCCATCTTGCACGATATACTTTCCAAATGCTCCATTCTCACAATTAGAGTATATTTCACCAAAATCCACATCTTCTTTATAATAATCTTTCAAAGTCTCAAAACCAAGTAAACGAGTTTCAAGAATTGAAATTAAAGCATACCTCCTTGAAAGTGCATCAGCCACCACATTACTCTTACCATCCTTGTATTTTGAAGAGAAATTAAAAGATTGAAGAAATTCAACCCATTTAGCATGCCTTGGACTCAACTTCTGCTGCCCATTGATATACTTCAATGACTCATGATCTGAATGCAATATAAAGTGATTAGAACGCAAATAATGATTCCAATGATCAAGAGCTCTCACAATGGCATAGAACTCTTTGTCATAGGTGCAATAGTTCAATCTGGCTCCTCCCAATTTCTCCGAGAAATAAGCTATAGGCCTTTTGTTTTGTATCAAAACAGCCCCAATGCCAACTCCACTAGCATCACATTCAACTTCAAATGGTTGAGTAAAATCGGGTAAAGCTAAAACAGGAGCTTCACAAAGCTTTAACTTAATCAATTCAAAAGCCTTTTGTGCTTGTTCATTCCACCCAAACGCACCCTTCTTCAAACATTCGGTCATAGGACTTGCTATAGTGCTAAAATTCTGGATAAAGCGTCGATAAAATGATGCAAGACCAAGGAAAGATCTCACCTCCGAAACTGTTGTAGGGCTCGGCCAAGTCTTGATAGCATCCACTTTTGTTTGATCAACGGATACTCCATCTTTAGACACCACATATCCAAGAAACACCACACTTTCAACCAAGAAATCACACTTTTCCCTCTTCCCATAGAGTTTTTGTGCTCTTAGGGTCTCAAATATTTGTTTCAAATGAGTGAAATGCTCCTCTATAGATTTGCTATACACCAATATGTCATCAAGATAAACAACAACAAACTTACCCACAAAAGGCTTGAGTACTTCGTTCATGAGCCTCATAAAGGTGCTAGGTGCATTTGTGAGCCCAAATGGCATAACTAGCCATTCATATAGACCATGCTTAGTCTTGAATGCCGTCTTCCATTCATCACCTTCACGCATTCTGATTTGGTGATATCCACTCCTTAGATCAATTTTTGAGAAGATAACCGATCCATGTAACTCATCAAGCATATCATCTAGTCTTGGAATGGGAAAACGATATTTGATGGTTATGTTGTTCACTGCCCTACTATCAATACACATTCTCCATGAACCATCCTTCTTAGGAACCAACAATGTCGGAACAGCACATGGACTCATTGATTCACGCACATAACCCATGCTTATCAATTCTTCAATTTGCCGTTGCAACTCCTTTGTCTCCTCCGGATTACACCTATATGCAGCCTTGTTTGGTAATGGAACTCCCGGAATTAGATCAATTTGATGCTCAATCCCACGGATAGGTGGCAAACCCTTTGGTAGTTCACTTGGAAACACATCTTCATACTCACCCAAAACAGCCTCCAATTGTTGTTTAAAAGGAGTCTCTACATCGTCTTGTCTAGCATTCTTTGCAACCAACACGTAGACTAATTCACCATTATCAATAGCATCCTTCACTTCATTTTCAGTAGCAAACATAGTGAGACTAGGCTTTTTACCTCTTTTTGTAATCATGGAACGGACTTCATTTGATGCCATTGGTTTCAACACAATCCTCTTGCCATTGAAGTTCAATTCATGCTCATTGGACCTTCCTCTATGCGTCACATCCCTATCAAATTGCCAAGGGCGTCCCAAGAGTATGTGACTTGCATCCATAGGTACCACATCACACAAGATTTCATCAACATAAGATCCCATGGTTAATCCCACACGCGTCTGCCTTGTAACATTTATGCTACTTCCATTGTCCAACCAATGTAGCGCATAAGGCTTAGGATGTTTTGTTGTGAGCAATCCTAATTTAGACACCATTTCAGTTGAAGCCGCATTGGTACAACTACCTCCATCCACAATGATACTACACCACTTATCTTTCACTTGACCCTTAGTGTAGAAGATTTGATTTCTTTGATCTCCTTCCACGGGTACAGCCTTGACTTGCAAAGTTCTTAGCATCAAGGTATCATACATGGGAGGTCCATATACTTCTACCTCATCATCATCATCTTCAACAATTTCAACTCCATCACCTTCAATATTGCCACCAGATTCTTCTTCTTCCTTCATCAACTCATCACGCATGCTAATTGCTTCTCGGAGGGTCACAACTCGTTGATTAGGACAAGCCCTAGCAAAGTGTCCAAAGCCTTGACACTTGAAACACCTAACCTTTGACAGATTAGTCTCCTTGGCCGTGGCAATGGGTTGTTTAGGAGCGGCCTCACTTTGTTTCGGTTGATTCTCCATTGGTTTAGTGCTAGGGGCTGGATTTGCACTACCCGACACACCTCCCTTGGGCCAACCACTAGAACTCCCAGCATTATATCTACTCTTGTTTTGATTTTCAATCTTCAAACACAAGGTGCACAAAGTGGTGAAATCTGTGTAGTTACATAGCTCAACAGCAAAAGCTATGTTCTTATTCAGCCCACGAAGGAAACGGCTCATTTTTTGCTCTTCATTTTCCTCCACTTCACCCATTAGGCATAGGTTCTCAAACTCATCAATGTATTCAGTAACACTCATTTTGCCTTGCACCAAATCTGCAATCTTTTTATACAAATTCAGTCGGTGATTTGATGGTACATATCTCTTGCGCAACTTCTTCTTCAAGGACTCCCAAGAGTGGATTTTCTCCTTTCCATCTCGTGTCCTTCTAGCCTTCAATCCCTCATACCACAACGATGCACTTTTGCTAAGTTTCAGGATAGCATATTTGCAACGTTTCTCATCATCAAGATCCTTGAAGTCAAACATTCTATCAATCTTGCGCTCCCATTCTAGATAAACCTCCGGGTCTGCACTACCATTAAATTCAGGTAGTTCGGTGATTTTGAACTCATCCACGTTTGGACGTGGTTCACCCCTTCTAGGCCTCCATCGTTCATCTCTCATGTCAACGTTCCTTAAGGCTTCACGCAATTTGTCCATGAAATCATCACTGTTGAAATCCATTGTTGTCACGTAACACGGAATCAGAACCGTGCTCTGATGCCACTAATGATACGAAATCAGAGTGTGGTAACGGAAGCAAACAACCAATAACGAAGGTACTAGGTACCACCCTTATTAGTCGAATTCTTTTAAGTATTTTTGGTATTTGTGTGTTTGGGTTTTTACGAAAAATCAGCAAGGAAAAATAAGCAATATTAAACTACACCAATAGCTTAATACGAGATTAGCACTCAACACCAATTGAGCTAATCGGACTATTTTCAAGACGACGCTTGCAAATAATCGGGCGAAAATGTAAACACAATTTCTAATTGGACTGAATTGTTCTTGTTTATTCAATAATCTGCAAATGATCAAATTACATCCATATATGGCCGAAAAACAGTAAGGCCTAATTAAACACAATAAAACTAGTAATAAAATGCAATTAATGACTTAATGCAATCAGCTCATGATATTCCTTTTCCATAATTAGCCACACGCCTATTTAAGGCCTTGAATGTCCCATTTATGCTTCTTTTGTAACCATCTTGGAAAGGTTTTGAATGGCTGAGTTTTATTTGTCTTAACTGATGAAAATGCTTAAAATAGCCAAGTAATTAAACTCAGCCCTTGATGAGGATTCCAAACAGCCCCCACGCCATTAACTTCCCTTTGAATGTCACTTGTGTTGATTTTCAACTCCTCTTGGTCAATTTTCGTACCAACAATAGCCGTCATCGGCGGTTATAAATCCGCGACTGATATTTTTCTTCCCACATTGCGCAATTACTTTTACAAATGCTGGCGGCTACTATTTTTTAACGGTAGAGGATTCGATTTTGTTCGGTGTTGCCGTAAAAATTTCAATGTTTGTCGGCTAGGTTTTTTCGTTCCAGCTTTACCGAAATTGTGATTTGGCTGACACCGGCATGTTATCAATTGCCTTGCAAGGAAAACATTAGCCAACTCGGCAAAAAAAAAATGATTCACCGATACTGGTCGAAAAAAATGTTAGCCGACGTCGGCAAGGAAACATGTCCGATCAAGGTTTAAAAAAGAAGCGTCACCGGATGACCCCGATTGAACATTTCCTAATAGACATCATCCAAATATTATTCAGGGATTGAATAGAAAATACAATAGCCGACATAGGCGGTTGTAAAGCCGCGACTGATATTTTTCTGCCGACATTGCGCAATTACTTTTACTAACGCTGGCCGATACTATTTTTTAACGGTAGAGGATTCTATTTTGTTCGGTGTTGCCGTAAAACTTTCAATGTTTGTCGGCTAGGTTTTTCGTTCCAGCTTTACCGAAATTGTGATTCGGCCAACACCGGCATGTTTTCAATTGCCTTGCAAGGAAAACATTAGCCAACTCGGCCAAAAAAACATGATTCACCGATACTGATCGAAAAAAATGTTAGCCGACGTCGGCCAGGAAACATGTCCGATCAAGGTTTAAAAAAGAAGCGTCACCGGATGACGCCGATGGAACATTTCCTAATAGACATCAACCAAATATTATTCAGGGATTGAATAGAAAATACAGTAGCCGACATCGGCGGTTGTAAAGCCGCGACTGATATTTTTCTGCCGACATTGCGCAATTACTTTTACAAACGCTTGCCGATACTATTTTTTAACGGTAGACGATTCTATTTTGTTCGGTGTTGCGGTAATAATTTCAATGTTTGTCGGCTAGGTTTTTTCGTTCCAGCTCAACCGAAATATTGATTCGGCCGACACCGGCATGTTTTCAATTGGCTTGCAAGGAAAACATTAGCCAACTTGGCTAAAAAACATGATTCACCAATACTGATCGAAAAAAATGTTAGCCGACGTCATTCAGGAAACATGTCCGATCAAGGTTTAAAAAAGAAGCGTCACCGGATGACGCCGATCGAACATTTCCTAATAGACATCATCCAAATATTATTCAGGGATTGAATAGAAGATACAATAGCCGACATCGGCGGTTGTAAATCCGCGACTGATATTTTTCTGCCGACATTGCGCAATTTCTTTTACAAATGCTGTCCGATACTATTTTTTAACGGTAGAGGATTCGATTTTGTTCGGTGTTACCATAAAAATTTCAATGTTAGTCAACAAGGTTTTTTCGTTCGAGCTCAACCGAAATTGTGAGTCGGCCGACACCGGCATGTTTTCATTTGCTTGGACAGGAAAACATTAGCAAACTCGGCAAAAAAACATGATTCACCGATACTGATCGAAAAAAATGTTATCCGACGTCGGCCAGGAAACATGTCCGATCAAGGTTTAAAAAAGAAGCGTCACCGGATGACGCCGATGGAACATTTCCTAATAGACATCATCCAAATATTATTCAGGGATTGAATAGAAAATACAATAGCCGACATCGGCGGTTGTAAAGCCGCAACTGATATTTTTCTGCCGACATTGCGCAATTACTTTTACAAACGCTGGCCGATACTATTTTTTAACGGTAGACGATTCTATTTTGTTCGGTGTTGCGGTAATAATTTCAATGTTTGTCGGCTAGGTTTTTTCATTCCAGCTCAACCGAAATTGTGATTCCGTCGACACCGGCATGTTTTCATTTGCTTGGCAAGGAAAACATTAGCCAACTCGGCAAAAAAACATGATTCACCGATACTGATCGAAAAAAATGTTAGCAGACGTCGGCCAGGAAACATGTCCGATCAAGGTTTAAAAAAGAAGCATCACTGGATGACGCCGATAAAACATTTCCTAATAGACATCATCCAAATTTTATTAAGGGATTGAATAGAAGATACAAAAGCCGACATCGGCCGTTGTAAATCCGCGACTGATATTTTTCTGCCAACATTGCACAATTACTTTTACGAACGTTGGCCGATACTATTTTTTAACGGTAGAGGATTCTATTTTGTTCGGTGTTGCTGTAAGAATTTCAAAGTTTTTCGGCTAGGTTTTTTCGTTCCAGCTCAACCAAAATTGTGATTCCGCCGACACCGGCATGTTTTCATTTGCTTGGCAAGGAAAACATTAGCCAACTCGGCAAAAAAACATGATTTACCGATACGGATCGAAAAAAATGGTAGCCGACGTTGGCCAGGCAAAGTGTCCGTTCAAGGTTTAAAAAAGAAGCATCACCGGATGACGCCGATCGAACATTTCCTAATAGACATCATCCAAATATTATTCAGGGATTGAATAGAAGATACAATAGCCGACATCGGCCGTTGTAAAGCCGCGACTGATATTTTTCAGCCGACATTGCGTAATTACTTTTACGAACGCTGGCCGATACTATTTTTTAACGGTAGAGGATTCTATTTTATTCGGTGTTTCCGTAGAAATTTCAATGTTTGTCGTCTAGGTTTTTTCGTTCCAGCTCAACCGAAATTGTGATTCGGCGGACACCGGCATGTTTTCATTTGCTTGGCAAGGAAAACATTAGCCAACTCGGCAAAAAATCATGATTCACCCATACTGATATAAAAAAATGTTAGCCGACGTCGGCCAGGAAACATGTCCGATCAAGGTTTAAAAAAGAAGCATCACCGGATGATGCCGATCGAACATTTCCTAATAGACATCATCCAAATATTATTCAGGGATTGAATAGAAGATACAATAGCCGACATCGGCCGTTGTAAAGCCGCGACTGATATTTTTCTGCCGACATTGCGCAATTACTTTTACGAACGCTGGCCGATACTATTTTTTAACGGTAGAGGATTCTATTCTGTCCGGTGTTGCCGTAGAAAATTCAATGTTTGTCGTCTAGGTTTTTTCGTTCCAGCTCAACCGAAATTGTTATTTGGCTGACACCGGCATGTTTTCATTTGCTTGGCAAGGAAAACATTAGCCAACTCGGCAAAAAAACATGATTTAACGATACGGATCGAAAAAAATGTTAGCCGACGTCGGCCAGGAAAAGTGTCCGATCAAGATTTAAAAAAGAAGCATCACCGGATGACGCCGATCGAACATTTCCTAATAGACATCATCCAAATATTATTCAGGGATTGAATAGAAGATACAATAGCCGACATCGGCCGTTGTAAAGCCGCGACTGATATTTTTTTGCCGACATTGCGCAATTACCTTTACGAACGCTGGCCGATACTATTTTTTAACGGTAGAGGATTCTATTTTGTTCGGTGTTGCCGTAGAAAATTCAATGTTTGTCGTCTAGGTTTTTTCGTTCCAGCTCAACCGAAATTGTGATTCGGCCGACACCGGCATGTTTTCATTTGCTTGACAAGGAAAACATTAGCCAACTCGGCAAAATACTGATCGAAAAAAATGTTAGCCGATGTCGGCCAGGAAACATGTCCGATCAAGGTTTAAAAAAGAAGCATCATCGGATGACGCCGATCGAACATTTCCTAATAGACATCATGCAAATATTATTCAGGGATTGAGTAGAAGATACAATAGCCGACATCGGCCGTTGTAAAGCCGCGACTGATATTTTTCATCCGACATTGCGCAATTACTTTTAAGAAAGCTGGCTGATACTATTTTTTAACGGTAGAGGATTCTATTTTGTTCGGTGTTGCCGTAGAAATTTCAATGTTTGTCGACACAGGCATGTTTTCATTTGCTTGGCAAGGAAAACATTAGCCAACTCGGCAACAAAACAGGATTCACCGATACTGATCGAAAAAAATGTTAGCCGACGTCGGCCAGGAAACATGTCCGATCAAGGTTTAAAAAAGAAGCATCACCGGATTGATGTGAATCTTACGGGGCGGATCGTTTGATACAGGCTACGAAGATTTGGATGACGCCACTTCCGGTGAAGGAAGATAAGTCAGGGTAGACGCCACTTCCGGTGAAGGAAGATAAGTCTGGGTAGACGCCACTTCCGGTGAAGGAAGATAAGTCTGGGTAGACGCCACTTCCAGTGAAGGAAGATAAGTCTGGGTAGACGCCACTTCCAGTGAAGGAAGATAAGTCAGGGTAGACGCCACAAGGATTACCTTGATAAGTCTGATATTGGTTCAACAAGGAACCCAGAGAGAAACTCTCACCCAATTTTATCAAAATGCCAAAAGTTTTTTTTTATTCAAAACAAAAACCCATACTTATAGTGTAGCTAAACAAAAAGATAAAAATAGACATGGGCCTTCTAAACAGTTTGGGCCAAAATTACAATAAATAAAAATTATAACTAAATAGAACATATTTATTATGGGCCTTCAAATTAATCTTGGCCTTCAGCATCAATTAATAGTCTTGATAGTGTCTCTGCCTCTGGGCCTTCATCCTTCTCCACTTGGGCCTTCATCCTTCTCCACTCGGGGGCTTTGTCCTTCTCCACTTGGGCCTTCGTCCTTCTCCACTTGGGCCTTTAGACTGTATTTGGCCTGTTTCATGATTCTCATCACGGATGACGCCGATCGAACATTTCCTAATAGACATCAGCCAAATATTATTCAGGGATTGAATAGATGATACAATAGCCGACATCGGCCGTTGTAAAGCCGCGACTGATATTTTTCTGCCGACATTGTGCAATTACTTTTACGAACGCTGGCCGATACTATTTTTTAACGGTAGAGGATTCTATTTTGTTCGGTGTTGCCGTAGAAATTTCAATGTTTGTCGTCTAGGTTTTTTCGTTCCAGCTCAACCGAAATTGTGATTCGGCCGACACCGGCATGTTTACATTTGCCTTGCAAGGAAAACATTAGCCAACTCGGCAAAAAAACATTATTCACCGATACTGATCGAAAAAAATGTTAGCCGACGTCGGCCAGGAAAAATGTCCGATCAAGGTTTAAAAAAGAAGCATCATCGGATGACGCCGATCGAACATTTCCTAATAGACATCATCCAAATATTATTCAGGGATTGAGTAGAAGATACAATGGCCGACATCGGCCGTTTAAAGCCGTGAAAGATATTTTTCAGCCGACATTTCGCAATTACTTTTACGAACGGTGGCCGATACTATTTTTTAACGGTAGAGGATTCTATTTTGTTCGGTGTTGCCGTAGAAATTTCATTGTTTGTCGGCTACGTTTTTTGGTTCCAGCTGAACCGAAATTGTGATTCGGCCGACACTGGCATGTTTTCATTTGCTTGGCAAGGAAAACATTAGCCAACTCGGCAACAAAACAGGATTCATCGATACTGATCGAAAAAAATGTTAGCCGACGTCGGCCAGGAAACATGTCCGATCAAGGTTTAAAAATGAAGCATCAGCGGATGACACCGATCGAACATTTCCTAATAGACATCATCCAAATATTATTCAGGGATTGAGTAGAAGATACAATAGCCGACATCGGCCGTTTAAATCCGCGACTGATATTTTTCAGCCGACATTGCGCAATTACTTTTAAGAAAGCTGGCCGATACTAATTTTTAACGGTTGAGGATTCTATTTTGTTCGGTGTTGCCGCAGTAATTTCATTGTTTCTCGTCTCGGTTTTTTCGTTCCAGCTGAACCGAAATTGTGATTCGGCCGACACAGGCATGTTTTCATTTGCTTGGCAAGGAAAACATTAGCCAACTCGGCAACAAAAAAGGATTCACCTATACTGATCGAAAAAAATGTTAGCTGACGTCGGCCAGGAAACATGTCCGATCAAGGTTTAAAAAAGAAGCATCACCGGATGACGCCGATCGATCATTTCCTAATAGACATCATCCAAATATTATTCAGGGATTGAATAGATGATAGATTAGCCGACATCGGCCGTTGTAAAGCCGCGACTGACATTTTTCATCCAACATTGCGCAATTACTTTTACGAACGCCGGCCGATGCTATTTTTTAACGGTAGAGGATTCTATTTTGTTCGGTGTTGCCTTAGAAATTTCAATGTTTGTTGTCTAGGTTTTTTCGTTCCAGCTCAACCGAAATTGTGATTCGGCCGACACCGGCATGTTTTCATTTGCCTTGCAAGGAAAACATTAGCCAACTCGGCAAAAAAACATTATTCACCGATACTGATCGTAAATAATGTTAGCCGACGTCGGCCAGGAAAAATGTCCGATCAAGGTTTAAAAAAGAAGCATCACCGGATGACGCCGATCGAACATTTCCTAATAGACATCATCCAAATATTATTCAGGGATTGGGTAGAAGATACAATAGCCGACATCGGCCGTTTAAAGCCGTGACAGATATTTTTCAGCCGACATTGCGCAATTACTTTTACGAACGCCGGCCGATACTATTTTTTAACGGTAGAGGATTCTATTTTGTTCGGTGTTGCCGTAGAAATTTCAATGTTTGTCGGCTACGTTTTTTCGTTCCAGCTGAACCGAAATTGTGATTCGGCTGACACCGGCATGTTTTCATTTGCCTTGCAAGGAAAACATTAGCCAACTCGACAAAAAAACATGATTCACCGATACTGATCGTAAAAAATGTTAGCCGACGTCGGCCAGGAAAAATGTCCGATCAAGGTTTAAAAAAGAAGCATCACCGGATGACGCCGATCGAACATTTCCTAATAGACATCATCCGAATATTATTCAGGGATTGAGTAGAAGATACAATAGCCGACATCGGCCGTTGTAAAGCCGCCACTGATATTTTTCATCCAACATTGCGCAATTACTTTTACGAACGCCGGCCGATACTATTTTTTAACGGTAGAGGATTCTATTTTGTTAGGTGTTGCCGTAGAAATTTCAATGTTTGTCGTCTCGGTTTTTTCGTTCCAGCTGAACCGAAATTGTGATTCGGCCGACACAGGCATGTTTTCATTTGCTTGGCAAGGAAAACATTAGCCAACTCGGCAACAAAAAAGGATTCACCTATACTGATCGAAAAAAATGTTAGCCGACGTCGGCCAGGAAACATGTCCGATCAAGGTTTAAAAAAGAAGCATCAGCGGATGACACCGATCGAACATTTCCTAATAGACATCATCCAAATATTATTCAGGGATTGAGTAGAAGATACAATAGCCGACATCGGCCGTTTAAATCCGCGACTGATATTTTTCAGCCGACATTGCGCAATTACTTTTAAGAAAGCTGGCCGATACTAATTTTTAACGGTTGAGGATTCTATTTTGTTCGGTGTTGCCGCAGTAATTTCATTGTTTATCGTCTCGGTTTTTTCGTTCCAGCTGAACCGAAATTGTGATTCGGCCGACACAGGCATGTTTTCATTTGCTTGGCAACGAAAACATTAGCCAACTCGGCAACAAAAAAGGATTCACCTATACTGATCGAAAAAAATGTTAGCCGACGTCGGCCAGGAAACATGTCCGATCAAGGTTTAAAAAAGAAGCATCAGCGGATGACACCGATCGAACATTTCCTAATAGACATCATCCAAATATTATTCAGGGATTGAGTAGAAGATACAATAGCCGACATCGGCCGTTTAAATCCGCGACTGATATTTTTCAGCCGACATTGCGCAATTACTTTTAAGAAAGCTGGCCGATACTAATTTTTAACGGTTGAGGATTCTATTTTGTTCGGTGTTGCCGCAGTAATTTCATTGTTTGTCGTCTCGGTTTTTTCGTTCCAGCTGAACCGAAATTGTGATTCGGCCGACACAGGCATGTTTTCATTTGCTTGGCAAGGAAAACATTAGCCAACTCGGCAACAAAAAAGGATTCACCTATACTGATCGAAAAAAATGTTAGCCGACGTCGGCCAGGAAACATGTCCGATCAAGGTTTAAAAAAGAAGCATCACCGGATGACGCCGATCGAACATTTCCTAATAGACATCATCCAAATATTATTCAGGGATTGGGTAGAAGATACAATAGCCGACATCGGCCGTTTAAAGCTGTGACAGATATTTTTCAGCCGACATTGCGCAATTACTTTTACGAACGCTGGCCGATAGTATTTTTTAACGGTAGAGGATTCTATTTTGTTCGGTGTTGCCGTAGAAATTTCAAGTTTTGTCGGCTACGTTTTTTCGTTCCAGCTGAACCGAAATTGTGATTCGGCCGACACAGGCATGTTTTCATTTGCTTGGCAAGGAAAACATTAGCCAACTCGGCAACAAAAAAGGATTCACCTATACTGATCGAAAAAAATGTTAGCCGACGTTGATGTGAACCTGAGTAGGAGCGGATCGTTTGATACAGGCTACGAAGATTTGGATGACGCCACTTCCGGTGAAGGAAGATAAGTCAGGGTAGACGCCACTTCCGGTTAAGGAAGATAAGTCAGGGTAGACGCCACTTCCGGTGAAGGAAGATAAGTCGGGGTAGACGCCACTTCCGGTAAAGGAAGATAAGTCTGGGTAGACGCCACTTCCGGTGAAGGAAGATAAGTCAGGTTAGACGCCACAAGGATTACCTTGATAAGTCTGATATTGGTTCAACAAGGAACCCAGAGAGAAACTCTCACCCAATTTTATGAAAATGCCAAAACTTTTTTTTATTCAAAACAAAAACCCATACTTATAGTGTAGCTGAACAAAAAGATAAAAATAGACATGGGCCTTCTAAATAGTTTGGGCCAAAATTACAATAAATAAAAATTATAACTAAAAAATATATTTAACTTGGGCCTTCAGCAACAATTAATAGTCTTGATAGTGTCTCTGCCTCTGGGCCTTCATCCTTCTCCACTTGGGCCTTCATCCTTCTCCACTCGGGGGCTTTGTCCTTCTCCACTTGGGCCTTCGTTCTTCTCCACTTGGGCCTTTAGACTGTATTTGGCCTGTTTCATGATTCTCATCATTCCCTCCTTCTTGGAAAACATTTGTCCTCAAATGTCCAGGATCATCACCGGGTTCAAGTACCACTTCCTTCCTTTTCTTGTTGGCTTGCTTAGTATAACTTTCATTCTTCTTTGCAATTTGCACCTTCACTTGGTCATACAATCTTTTCACATACTCAACTTTGACCTGTGCATCCTTATGCTGAGTCTCTTGGGGCTTGCTGTTGTAAGTTGGCTTGTTAGGCAATGAAGCTTCTAGAAGGAGATCAACTGGATGTTCTATGCTTCTTGAAGGTGGCAGTCCATGAGGAATCTCCTTGGAAAAGACATCTTTAAATTCCTGCAATAAGGGTTGAACACTAGGAGAAACATAAATAGTTAACTGATTAGAATTATCACTCTCTCTCTTTTGTGTATCACTCTTTTCCTCGGGTGTATCACTCTTCTTTTTCATATTCCTTTGTGGAGCCTCACTATTTTCTTTCTCTTGTTCTCTCTTTTCTCTCATTCTGATTTGGTCATCACACACTTCTCTAGGGGATAGAGGTTTAAGAGTAAACAAGGAAGATTTGATCAACAAACGTTGCATTTGTGTAGTCCACGCGTCCAGAAATAAGCGTTGAGATTCATCCAGTTGATGATATACACCACCATTGTCACCAGCTCTTGCCATGATTAAGGAACAAAGAATTTTGCAGTAAATTAAAAAAAAAATTCAGGACCTCACCACACTCTACTCACGTGTTTCTCTCTTTAATGGTAGTTCACTCGTGTTTGATGCTCTCAATATAGGCTTTTGTGTGATGTTTTCACTCTTGCCTTTTACCACTCACTCCCTCTTAAGTTCCTGGATAGACCGAATTAGACACACAAGGTAATATAAAATAAAAGGAAAGACAATAGAATTATCAGAGTAACAGATTTGATTTGGGATAACAACTTGGACTTGATTTGGATAGCAGATTGGATTTGATTTGGATAACAGATTAGATTTGGATAACAAATCTGATTTGGATAATTTTTTTTTGATTTGATTTGATTTGGATAATAGATCAGATTTGGGATAACAAATTAGATTTAATTTGGATAACAGATATGATAACAAATAAGATAACAGATAGGATAACAGATAAGATAACAGATATGACAACTAAAATTCAAATGCTCATAACTTTTGCTACGATTGTCTGTTTGAGGCCCACTATATATCAAAACGCTCAGAATTCAGAGGAGAATCTAGATAAGGGGATTTGTTCCACGATTTTCTTTCAAAAAAAACACCTCTAAATGCCTCAATTTCGTGTTCAAAGATCAAACACCCACTTTTTTTTCAAATTTTTTTTGCAATTTTTTTTTGACACAGTGTGAAAGACACAAGAAACAAGAACAAGGACGTGACAAGAACAAGAACGCAAATAACAGAACACAAGACGCAAACAAAAACGAAACAAGATGTAAACAAAAACGCAAATAACAGAACAAGGACAAAACACGAACCTGGACAAATTGCAAAGAAAAATAATAGGATAGGATAGAACCTGTATCAAGAGCCAAAGCTCTGATACCAGATGATGTGATCCTGACTAGGAGCGGATCACTTGATACAGGCTACGAAGGTTTGGATGACGCCACTTCCAGTGAAGGAAGATAAGTCAGGGTAGACCCCACTTCCAGTGAAGGAAGATAAGTCTGGGTAGACGCCACTTCCGGTGAAGGAAGATAAGTTTGGGTAGATGCCACTTCCAATGAAGGAAGATAAGTCCGGGTAGGCCGCCCCCAAGGATTCCCTTGAATAAGTTTTGATATTGGTTCAACAAGGAACCCAGAGAGAAACTCTCACCCAATTTTATGAAAATGCCAAAAGTTTTTTTTTATTCAAAACAAAAACCCATACTTATAGTGTAGCTGAACAAAAAGATAAAAATAGACATGGGCCTTCTAAATAGTTTGGGCCAAAATTACAATAAATAAAAATTATAACTAAAAAATATATTTAACTTGGGCCTTCAGCAACAATTAATAGTCTTGATAGTGTCTCTGCCTCTGGGCCTTCATCCTTCTCCACTTGGGCCTTCATCCTTCTCCACTCGGGGGCTTTGTCCTTCTCCACTTGGGCCTTCGTTCTTCTCCACTTGGGCCTTTAGACTGTATTTGGCCTGTTTCATGATTCTCATCAGACGTCGGCCAGGAAACATGTCCGATCAAGGTTTAAAAAAGAAGCATCACCGGATGACGCCGATCGAACATTTCCTAATAGACATCATCCAAATATTATTCAGGGATTGAATAGATGATAGATTAGCCGACATCGGCCGTTGTAAAGCCGCGACTGATATTTTTCATCCGACATTGCGCAATTACTTTTACGAACGCCGGCCGATACTATTTTTTAAAGGTAGAGGATTCTATTTTGTTCGGTGTTGCCGTAGAAATTTCAATGTTTGTCGTCTAGGTTTTTTCGTTCCAGCTCAACCGAAATTGTGATTCGGCCGACACCGGCATGTTTTCATTTGCCTTGCAAGGAAAACATTAGCCAACTCTGCAAAAAAACATGATTCACCGATACTGATCGAAAAAAAGGTTAGCCGATGTCGGCCAGGAAACATGTCCGATCAAGGTTTAAAACAGAAACATCACCGGATGACGCCGATCGAACATTTCCTAATAGACATCATCCAAATATTATTCAGGGATTGAGTAGAAGATACAATAGCCGACATCGGCCGTTTAAATCCGCGACTGATATTTTTCAGCCGACATTGCGCAATTACTTTTAAGAAAGCTGGCCGATACAAATTTTTAACGGTTGAGGATTCTATTTATTTCGGTGTTGCCGTAGAAATTTCATTATTTATCGTCTCGGTTTTTTCGTTCCAGCTGAACCGAAATTGTGATTCGGCCGACACAGGCATGTTTTCATTTGCTTGGCAAGGAAAACATTAGCCAACTCGGCAACAAAAAAGGATTCACCTATACTGATCGAAAAAAATGTTAGCCGACGTCGGCCAGGAAACATGTCCGATCAAGGTTTAAAAAAGAAGCATCACCGGATGACGCCGATCGAACATTTCCTAATAGACATCATCCAAATATTATTCAGGGATTGAATAGATGATAGATTAGCCGACATCGGCCGTTGTAAAGCCGCGACTGATATTTTTCATCCGACATTGCGCAATTACTTTTACGAACGTCGGCCGATACTATTTTTTAACGGTAGAGGATTCTATTTTGTTCGGTGTTGCCGTAGCAATTTCAATGTTTGTCGTCTAGGTTTTTTCGTTCCAGCTCAACCGAAATTGTGATTCGGCCGACACCGGCATGTTTTCATTTGCCTAGCAAGGAAAACATTAGCCAACTCGGCAAAAAAACATTATTCACCGATACTGATCGTAAAAAATGTTAGCCGACGTCGGCCAGGAAAAATGTCCGATCAAGGTTTAAAAAAGAAGCATCACCGGATGACGCCGATCGAACATTTCCTAATAGACATCATCCAAATATTATTCAGGGATTGGGTAGAAGATACAATAGCCGACATCGGCCGTTTAAAGCTGTGACAGATATTTTTCAGCCGACATTGCGCAATTACTTTTACGAACGCTGGCCGATAGTATTTTTTAATGGTAGAGGATTCTATTTTGTTCGGTGTTGCCGTAGAAATTTCAATGTTTGTCGGCTACGTTTTTTCGTTCCAGCTGAACCGAAATTGTGATTCGGCCGACACAGGCATGTTTTCATTTGCTTGGCAAGGAAAACATTAGCCAACTCGGCAACAAAAAAGGATTCACCTATACTGATCGAAAAAAATGTTAGCCGACGTCGGCCAGGAAACATGTCCGATCAAGGTTTAAAAAGAAGCATCACCGGATGACGCCGATCGAACATTTCCTAATAGACATCATCCGAATATTATTCAGGGATTGAGTAGAAGATAAAATAGCCGACATCGGCCGTTGTAAAGCCGCGACTGATATTTTTCATCCGACATTGCGCAATTACTTTTACGAACGTCGGCCGATACTATTTTTTAACGGTAGAGGATTCTATTTTGTTCGGTGTTGCCGTAGAAATTTCAATGTTTGTCGTCTAGGTTTTTTCGTTCCAGCTGAACTGAAATTGTGATTCGGCTGACACAGGCATGTTTTCATTTGCTTGGCAAGGAAAACATTAGCCAACTCGGCAACAAAAAAGGATTCACCTATACTGATCGAAAAAAATGTTAGCTGACGTCGGCCAGGAAATATGTCCGATCAAGGTTTAAAAAAGAAGCATCACCGGATGACGCCGATCGAACATTTCCTAATAGACATCATCCAAATATTATTCAGGGATTGAATAGATGATAGATTAGCCGACATCGGCCGTTGTAAAGCCGCGACTGACATTTTTCATCCAACATTGCGCAATTACTTTTACGAACGCCGGCCGATACTATTTTTTAACGGTAGAGGATTCTATTTTGTTCGGTGTTGCCGTAGCAATTTCAATGTTTGTCGTCTAGGTTTTTTCGTTCCAGCTCAACCGAAATTGTGATTCGGCCGACACCGGCATGTTTTCATTTGCCTTGCAAGGAAAACATTAGCCAACTCGGCAAAAAAACATTATTCACCGATACTGATCGTAAAAAATGTTAGCCGACGTCGGCCAGGAAAAATGTCTGATCAAGGTTTAAAAAAGAAGCATCACCGGATGACGCCGATCGAACATTTCCTAATAGACATCATCCAAATATTATTCAGGGATTGGGTAGAAGATACAATAGCCGACATCGGCCGTTTAAAGCTGTGACAGATATTTTTCAGCCGACATTGCGCAATTACTTTTACGAACGCTGGCCGATAGTATTTTTTAACGGTAGAGGATTCTATTTTGTTCGGTGTTGCGGAGAAATTTCAATGTTTGTCGGCTACGTTTTTTCGTTCCAGCTGAACCGAAATTGTGATTCGGCCGACACAGGCATGTTTTAATTTGCTTGGCAAGGAAAACATTAGCCAACTCGGCAACAAAAAAGGATTCACCTATACTGATCGAAAAAAATGTTAGCCGACGTCGGCCAGGAAACATGTCCGATCATGGTTTAAAAAAGAAGCATTAGCGGATGACACCGATCGAACATTTCCTAATAGACATCATCCAAATATTATTCAGGGATTGAGTAGAAGATACAATAGCCGACATCGGCCGTTTAAATCCGCGACTGATATTTTTCAGCCGACATTGCGCAATTACTTTTAAGAAAGCTGGCCGATACTAATTTTTAACGGTTGAGGATTCTATTTTGTTCGGTGTTGCCGCAGAAATTTCATTGTTTATCGTCTCGGTTTTTTCGTTCCAGCTGAACCGAAATTGTGATTCGGCCGAAACAGGCATGTTTTCATTTGCTTGGCAAGGAAAACATTAGCCAACTCGGCAACAAAAAAGGATTCACCTATACTGATCGAAAAAAATGTTAGCCGACGTCGGCCAGGAAACATGTCCGATCAAGGTTTAAAAAAGAAGCATCACCGGATGACGCCGATCGAACATTTCCTAATAGACATCATCCAAATATTATTCAGGGATTGAATAGATGATAGATTAGCCGACATCGGCCGTTGTAAAGCCGCGACTGATATTTTTCATCCGACATTGCGCAATTACTTTTACGAACGCCGGCCGATACTATTTTTTAACGGTAGAGGATTCTATTTTGTTCGGTGTTGCCGTATAAATTTCAATGTTTGTCGTCTAGGTTTTTTCGTTCCAGCTCAACCGAAATTGTGATTCGACCGACACCGGCATGTTTTCATTTGCCTTGCAAGGAAAACATTAGCCAACTCGGCAAAAAAACATTATTCACCGATACTGATCGTAAATAATGTTAGCCGACGTCGGCCAGGAAAAATGTCCGATCAAGGTTTAAAAAAGAAGCATCACCGGATGACGCCGATCGAACATTTCCTAATAGACATCATCCAAATATTATTCAGGGATTGGGTAGAAGATACAATAGCCGACATCGGCCGTTTAAAGCTGTGACAGATATTTTTCAGCCGACATTGCGCAATTACTTTTACGAACGCTGGCCGATAGTATTTTTTAACGGTAGAGGATTCTATTTTGTTCGGTGTTGCCGTAGAAATTTCAATGTTTGTCGGCTACGTTTTTTCGTTCCAGCTGAACCGAAATTGTGATTCGGCCGACACAGGCATGTTTTAATTTGCTTGGCAAGGAAAACATTAGCCAACTCGGCAACAAAAAAGGATTCACCTATACTGATCGAAAAAAATGTTAGCCGACGTCGGCCAGGAAACATGTCCGATCAAGGTTTAAAAAAGAAACATCACCGGATGACGTCGATCGAACATTTCCTAATAGACATCATCCAAATATTATTCAGGGATGAATAGATGATAGATTAGCCGACATCGGGCGTTGTAAGCCGCGGACTGATATTTTTCATCCGACATTGCGCAATTACTTTTACGAACGCCGGCCGATACTATTTTTTAACGGTAGAGGATTCTATTTTGTTCGGTGTTGTCGTAGAAATTTCATTGTTTATCGTCTCGGTTTTTTCGTTCCAGCTGAACCGAAATTGTGATTCGGCCGACACAGGCATGTTTTAATTTGCTTGGCAAGGAAAACATTAGGGTACCCGGCACAAAACAGAATTCACCGACATTGATCGAAAAAAATGTTAGCCGACGTCGGCCAGGAAACATGTCCGATCAAGGTTTAAAAAAGAAGCATCACCGGATGACGCCGATCGAACATTTCCTAATAGACATCATCCAAATATTATTCAGGGATTGAATAGATGATACAATAGCCGACATCGGCCGTTGTAAAGCCGCGACTGATATTTTTCTGCCGACATTGTGCAATTACTTTTACGAACGCAGGCCGATACTATTTTTTAACGGTAGAGGATTCTATTTTGTTCGGTGTTGCCATAGAAATTTCAATGTTTGTCGGCTACGTTTTTTCGTTCCAGCTGAACCGAAATTGTGATTCGGCTAACACTGGCATGTTTTCATTTGCTCTGCAAGGAAAACATTAGCCAACTTGGCAACAAAACAGGATTCACAGATACTGATCGAAAAAAATGTTAGCCGACGTCGGCCAGGAAACATGTCCGATCAAGGTTTAAAAAAGAAGCATCACCGGATGACGCCGATCGAACATTTCCTAATAGACATCATCCGAATATTATTCAGGGATTGAGTAGAAGATACAATAGCCGACATCGGCCATTGTAAACCCGCGACTGATATTTTGCATCCGACATTCCGCAATTACTTTTACGAACGCCGGCCGATACTATTTTTTAACGGTAGAGGATTCTATTTTGTTCGGTGTTGCCGTAGAAATTTCAATGTTTGTCGTCTAGGTTTTATCGTTCCAGCTCAACCGAAATTGTGATTCGGCCGACACCGGCATGTTTTCATTTGCCTTGCAAGGAAAACATTAGCCAACTCGGCAACAAAAAAGGATTCACCTATACTGATCGAAAAAAATGTCAGCCGCCGTCGGCCAGGAAACATGTCCGATCAAGGTTTAAAAAAGAAGCATCACCGGATGACGCCGATCGAACATTTCATAATAGACATCATCCAAATATTATTCAGGGATTGGGTAGAAGATACAATAGCCGACATCGGCCGTTTAAAGCCGTGACAGATATTTTTCAGCCGACATTGCGCAATTACTTTTACGAACGCTGGCCGATAGTATTTTTTAACGGTAAAGGATTCTATTTTGTTCGGTGTTGCCGTAGAAATTTCAATGTTTGTCGGCTACGTTTTTTCGTTCCAGCTGAACCGAAATTGTGATTCGGCTGACACCGGCATGTTTTCATTTGCCTTGCAAGGAAAAAATTAGCCAACTCGACAAAAAAACATGATTCACCGATACTGATCGAAAAAAAGGTTAGCCGATGTCGGCCAGGAAACATGTCCGATCAAGGTTTAAAAAAGAAGCATCACCGGATGACACCGATCGAACATTTCCTAATAGACATCATCCGAATATTATTCAGGGATTGAGTAGAAGATACAATAGCCGACATCGGCCGTTGTAAAGCCGCGACTGATATTTTTCATCCTACATTGCGCAATTACTTTTACGAACGCCGGCCGATACTATTTTTTAACGGTAGAGGATTCTATTTTGTTCGGTGTTGCCGTAGAAATTTCAATGTTTGTCGTCTAGGTTTTTTCGTTCCAGCTGAACCGAAATTGTGATTCGGCCGACACAGGCATGTTTTCATTTGCTTCGCAAGGAAAACATTAGCCAACTCGGCAACAAAAAAGGATTCACCTATTGATGAGAATCATGAAACTGGCCAAATACAGGCTAAAGGCCCAAGTGGAGAAGGACGAAGGCCCAAGTGGAGAAGGACAAAGCCCCCGAGTGGAGAAGGATGAAGGCCCAGAGGCAGAGACACTATCAAGACTATTAATTGTTGCTGAAGGCCCAAGTTAAATATATTTTTTAGTTATAATTTTTATTTATTGTAATTTTGGACCAAACTATTTAGAAGGCCCATGTCTATTTTTATCTTTTAGTTCAGATACACTATAAGTATTGGTTTTTGTTTTGAATAAAAAAACTTTTTGCATTTTGACAAAATTGGGTGAGAGTTTCTCTCTGGGTTCCTTGTTGAACCAATATCAGACTTATCAAGGTAATCCTTGTGGCGTCTACCCAGACTTATCTTCCTTAACCGGAAGTGGCGTCTACCCAGACTTATCTTCTTTCACCGGAAGTGGCGTCTACCATGACTTATCTTCCTTCACTGGAAGTGGCGTCATCCAAACCTTCGTAGCCTGTATCAAACGATCCGCCCTGTAAGATTCTCATCATCTGGTATCAGAGCCGAAGCTAAAGGCTCTTGATACAGGTTCTATCTTATCCTATTATTTTTCTTTGTAATTTGTCCTTGTTCTGTTATTTGTTTTTCTTGTTTGCGTCTTGTTGCGTTCTTGTTTGTGTCTTTGTTTCGTTCTTGTTCTTGTCACGTTTGTGTTCTTGTTGTTGTTCTTGTTTCTAGTGTCTTTCAGACTTTGTGTCAAAAAAAAAAAATTGTTTGGGTTCTGTTTCAAGTAAAAAAAAAAAAAGTTGCAGAAATTTTGAAAAAAAAAAGAGATGAAAAGAAGAAAGAGAAAAAAAGAGAAAGTGGGTGTTTGATCTTTGAACACGAAATTGAGGCAGTTAGAGGCTTTTTTTTGGCAGAAAATCGTGTACCAAATCCCCTTATCTAGATTCTCCTCTGAATTCTGAGCGTTTTGATATATAGTGGGCCTCAAACGGACAACCGTAACAAAAGTTATGAGCATTTGAAGTTTAATTGTCATTTCTGTTATCTATTATCCTATCTGTTATCTTATTTGTTATCATATCTGTTATCCAAATTAAATCTAATTGGTATCCAAATCTGATCTATTATCCAAATCAAATCAAATCAAATTTTTTATCCAAATCAGATTTGTTATCCAAATCAAATCCAATCTGCTATCCAAATCAAATCCAAGTTATTATCCCAAATCAAATCTGTTACTCTGATAATTATATTGTCTTTCCTTTTATTTTATATTACCTTGTGTGTCTAATTCGATCCATCCAGGAACTTAAGAGGGAGTGAGTGGTAAAAGGCAAGAGTGAAAACATCACACAAAAGCCTATATTGAGAGCATCAAACACGAGTGAACTACCATTAAAGAGAGAAACACGTGAGTAGAGTGTGGTGAGGTCCTGAATTTTTTTTAATTTACTGCAAAATTCTTTGTTCCTTAATCATGGCAAGAGCTGGTGACAATGGTGGTGTATATCATCAATTGGACGAATCTCAACGCTTATTTCTGGACGCGTGGACTACACAAATGCAACGTTTGTTGAACCGTAACAAAGAAAAGCCCTACAGACGAATAGCCAAATCTTCCTCATTTACTCTTAAACCTCTAGCCCCTAGAGAAGTGTGTGATGACCAAATCAGAATGGGAGAAAAGAGAGAACAAGAGAAAGAAAATAGTGAGGCACCACAAAGGAATATGAAAAAGAAGAGTGATACACCCGAGGAAAAGAGTGATACACATGAGAGAAAATTTAATTATTATGTAGAGGCGAGTGAAGTGAGGAAAGTGTTACCTGCTCATGAACCACTCAATCTACAGTATTGCAAAGACAGTAAAATTTCTACTGATAATTCTAATGAGTTTACTATTTCTATTTCTCCTAGTGTTCAACCATTATTGCAGGAATTTAAAAATGTCTTTCCTAAGGAGATTCCTCATGGACTACCACCTTCAAGAGGCATAGAACATCAAGTTGATCTCCTCCCTGGAGCTTCATTGCCTAACAGGCCAACTTACAAAAGCAATCCCCAAGAGACTCAACGTAAGGATGCACATGCCAAAGTTGAGTATGTGAAAAGATTGTATGACCAAGTGAAGGTGCAAATTGCAAAGAAGAATGAAAGCTATGTCAAGCAAGCCCACAAGAAAAGGAAGGAAGTGGTACTTGAACCCGGTGATGATCCTGAACATTTGAGGACAAATGTTTTCCAAGAAGGAGGGAATGATGAGAATCATGAAACTGGCCAAATACACTAAAGGCCCAAGTCGAGAAGGACGAAGGCCCAAGTGGAGAAGGACAAAGCCCCCGAGTGGAGAAGGATGAAGGCCCAAGTGGAGAAGGATGAAGGCCCAGAGGCAGAGACACTATCAAGACTATTAATTGTTGCTGAAGGCCCAAACTAATTTGAAGGCCCAAGTTAAATAAGTTTTTAGTTATAATTTATTTTTATTGTAATTTTGGCCCAAACTGTTTAGAAGGCCCATGTCTATTTTTTATCTTTTTGTTCAGCTACACTATAAGTATTGGTTTTTGTTTTGAATGAAGAGAAAAACTTTTGGCATTTTCATAAAATTTGGTGAGAGTTTCTCTCTGGGTTCCTTGTTGAACCAATTATCAGACTTATCAAGGTAATCCTTGTGGCGTCTACCAAGACTTATCTTCCTTCACCGGAAGTGGCGTCTACCCTGACTTATCTTCCTTCACTGGAAGTGGCGTCTATCCTGACTTATCTTCTTTCACCGGAAGTGGCGTCTACCCTGACTTATCTTCCTTCACTGGAAGTGGCGTCATCCAAATATCCGTAGCCTGTATCAAGCGATCCGTTCCTAGTCAGGTTCACATCACCTATACTGATCGAAAAAAATGTTAGCCGACGTCGGCCAGGAAACATGTCCGATCAAGGTTTAAAAAAGAAGCATCACCGGATGACGCTGATCGAACATTTCCTAATAGACATCATCCGAATATTATTCAGGGATTGAGTAGAAGATAAAATAGCCGACATCGGCCGTTGTAAAGCCGCGACTGATATTTTTCATCCGACATTGCGCAATTACTTTTACGAACGCCGGCCGATACTATTTTTTAACGGTAGATGATTCTATTTTGTTCGGTGTTGCCGTAGAAATTTCAATGTTTGTCGTCTAGGTTTTTTCGTTCCAGCTGAACCGAAATTGTGATTCGGCCGACACAGACATGTTTTCATTTGCTTGGCAAGGAAAACATTAGCCAACTCGGCAACAAAAAAGGATTCACCTATACTGATCGAAAAAAATGTTAGCCGACGTCGGCCAGGAAACATGTCCGATCAAGGTTTAAAAAAGAAGCATCATCGGATGACGCCGATCGAACATTTCCTAATAGACATCATCCAAATATTATTCAGGGATTGAATAGATGATACAATGGCCGACATCGGCCGTTGTAAAGCCGCGACTGATATTTTTCTGCCGACATTGTGCAATTACTTTTACGAACGCAGGCCGATACTATTTTTTAACGGTAGAGGATTCTATTTTGTTCGGTGTTGCCGTAGAAATTTCAATGTTTGTCGGCTACGTTTTTTCGTTCCAGCTGAACCGAAATTGTGATTCGGCCGACACTGGCATGTTTTCATTTGCTCTGCAAGGAAAACATTAGCCAACTCGACAACAAAACAGGATTCACCGATACTGATCGAAAAAAATGTTAGCCGACGTCGGCCAGGAAACATGTCCGATCAAGGTTTAAAAAAGAAGCATCACCGGATGACGCCGATCGAACAGTTCCTAATAGACATCATCCAAATATTATTCAGGGATTGAATAGATGATACAATAGCCGACATCGGCCGTTGTAAAGCCGCGACTGATATTTTTCAGCCGACATTGCGCAATTACTTTTAAGAAAGCTGGCCGATACTAATTTTTAACGGATGAGGATTCTATTTTGTTCGGTGTTGCCGTAGAAATTTCATTGTTTATCGTCTCGGTTTTTTCGTTCCAGCTGAACCGAAATTGTGATTCGACCGACACAGGCATGTTTTCATTTGCTTGGCAAGGAAAACATTAGCCAACTCGGCAACAAAAAAGGATTCACCTATACTGATCGAAAAAAATGTTAGCCGACGTCGGCCAAGAAACATGTCCGATCAAGGTTTAAAAAAGAAGCATCACCGGATGACGCCGATCGAACATTTCCTAATAGACATCATCCGAATATTATTCAGGGATTGAGTAGAAGATACAATAGCCGACATCGGCCATTGTAAAGCCGCGACTGATATTTTTCATCCGACATTGCGCAATTACTTTTACGAACCCCGGCCGATACTATTTTTTAACGGTAGAGGATTCTATTTTGTTCGATGTTGCCGTAGAAATTTCAATGTTTGTCGTCTAGGTTTTTTCGTTCCAGCTCAACCGAAATTGTGATTCGGCCGACACTGGCATGTTTTCATTTGCCTTGCAAGGAAAACATTAGCCAACTCGGCAACAAAAAAGGATTCACCTATACTGATCGAAAAAAATGTTAGCCGACGTCGGCCAGGAAACATGTCCGATCAAGGTTTAAAAAAGAAGCATCACCGGATGACGCCGATCGAACATTTCCTAATAGACATCATCCGAATATTATTCAGGGATTGAGTAGAAGATACAATAGCCGACATCGGCCGTTGTAAAGCTGATATGAACCCTCATGGCACAAGGGCTGACTTAGGATCGTCTAGGATTAAACCTTGATGGAAAATGCGGAAATTGATTAAGGAAAGGATGGAAAATAAGGTGGTTAATCTCGTGGGTCTTAATAAGGTGGTTTCTGGCATAAAATGGATGAATGGGATGGTAAAACGTAGGTTAAGTGGTGGCTGGACAGAAATATAGAAATGGCAATAACGGAAGCTACAGAGCTCCAAATGAGGTGATTCCAAAACGAGGTGAAAGGTCTCGTTTTGAAATTCAATTTAGGCTCAAGAATCACTTAATTTGAGTGTGTGAAATGGGAGTTATGGTCACGAGATAATTTTGGGCAGAGGTGGATTTTCTGGAATTGTGGTTTGAAAGAACAAGGGTGGAGATGATAGGAAGGAAAGAATCACTCTTTCCAGCGAGGGCAACACACAAAGGTTGTGAAAGTCCTTTGATACAGCCAGGGTGTTCTTGAATCACTCAAGAATTTAGGAGAATCACTCTCACTAAGATAAAAGAGATAAACTCTAATTTTCCGAGTAAAAATTTATTGTCGTTTGAATTTGCTCAGAGCTTCAACATTCAATTTCGAGCGTGTCGATATATTACGGGCGTCAATCAGACATCCGAGTAAAAAGTTATTGTCGTTTGAATTGGCTCAGAGCTTCAACATTCAATTTCGAGCATCTCGATATATGACAGGACTCAATCAGATATCCGAGTAAAAAGTTATTGTCGTTTGAATTTGCTCAGAGCTTCAACATTCAATTTCGAGCGTGTCGATATATTACGGGCGTCAATCATACATCCGAGTAAAAATTTATTGTCCTTTGAATTGGCTCAGAGCTTCCACATTCAATTTCGAGCGTCTCGATATATTACGGGCCTCAATCAGACATCCGAGTAAAAAGTTATTGTCGTTTGAATTGGCTCAGAGCTTCAACATTCAATTTCGAGCGTCTCGATATATTACGGGCCTCAATCAGACATCCGAGTAAAAATTTATTGTCGTTTGAATTGGTTCAGAGCTTCAACATTCAATTTCGAGCGTCTCGATATATGACAGGACTCAATCAGACATCCGAGTAAAAAGTTATTGTCGTTTGAATTGGCTCAGAGCTTCAACATTCAATTTCGAGCGTCTCGATATATGACAGGACTCAATCAGACATCCGAGTAAAAATTTATTGTCGTTTGAATATGCTCAGAGCTTCAACATTCAATTTCGAGCGTGTCGATATATTACGGGCGTCAATCAGACATCCGAGTAAAAAGTTATTGTCGTTTGAATTGGCTCAGAGCTTCAACAATTCAATTTCGAGCGTCTCGATATATGACAGGACTCAATCAGATATCCGAGTAAAAAGTTATTGTCGTTTGAATTTGCTCAGAGCTTCAACATTCAATTTCGAGCGTGCTCGATATATTACGGGCGTCAATCAGACATCCGAGTAAAAATTTATTGTCCTTTGAATTGGC